>NC_067493.1:2349489-2646989 GCF_947179515.1 Apodemus sylvaticus | reverse complement strand
GCTTCTGGCAGAAGGCATGCTGGGGGCTGTGGGTGGGGCTCCTTCCCCTTGGCCTCTCTTCTCCCTATTACATCAGCATACAGCCAAATACCCCCGGGGTCTGGTAAGGGAGGCTTTTTCATTAATTTTTTTTCCCAATGGAAATAATTCCACCACTTGTCAGAGGGATTTTTGCATTTAGGGGGGCCGACTCCCCGATTTCTTACCCAGCCTCTTAGATGCTCTTGAAGTGGGAAGCTTTGTTTCCTTAGCTGAGCTGTGCTGGTCTGGGCTGGTGAGGAGGGTAGTTTGGGTTCCTGAGCCCAGCATTAGGTATCTGGGTCCTGACTGTCCTGCCCCCATGCTGTGTGACTTTCAGGATAGCACTGACCCTCTCTGGGCCTCTCGGTCCTTCATTTGTCCTGTGTTGGTGGTGAGGGGCCATGCTTGCTAGTTCTCTGGCCTCTGACTTTGATATTGTGATTGTATCAGATTGGCTCTTGTTCCGGGGTGACTCTAGTGCTGCAAGAGGGGTGCACACCTGTGACGGATCCCAGACAGTCACCCTCTGTGTTCAGGAGGCAGTGGAGTCTAGGGCCTGGGCAAAAGGGAGCAGGTCTCTGGCTGGTTCCTCCTGGCCATGTCAGGGATCCCTGAGTGGGAAGAAGCCCTTCTACCTCTGTTGCAGTCAACAAACCTCCTCCTGACCTCTCCGCCCTGTTCCTTCTCTTTGTCTCCCTTCCCCCTGCGCTGCACCCCATGCCCTGCCCTGCCTGATGGCTTTGAGTCCTGAGCACTGCCCTGTCCTACTTTTCTCTACACTCACCAGGCTCTCCACTCAGAACCAGGCCCGGCGCCTAGAGACCTGAGAAGCGAGCCCCTCTAGGCACTTATGCACAGGGGTTAGCCCAGCCCCTCCTGCCCAGGGCCCACATCTGGCCAAAGACTCAGTTTCCCCAGCTGTAAATTGCCTCCCACTGCCCCTTGGCATCGTCTCAGGTTTCAGCTTCATGGTCCTTTTTCTTTTTGTGGGGCTGGGGGAGTGTCTAGGGAAGGCAGGCTCAGCTCTGCTGGTCTCTCCCTCTGCAAGTCTGAGGTTAAGGAGAGAAGTCTTTACCCAGGTGTTGGGTGAATTATTATTATTATTATTTTTAATCAAGTAGTCGAGCACCAACCTGTTTGATTTAGGGTCCTCCTTCCCAAGTACTTCCCCCAAGAGACCAACCTTACTGTACAGTGTCTCTCTAGGCCTCAGGAGGGTCTTCTGTTGTCTGCAGCCTGCGTCTGGCTTGTGGTGAGGTGACTTGCAGAGGCTGGTGTTTTCCCCACCTCTGTTCCCCACCCCCACCCTTTCTCGTCGTGCCCCTCAATCTAATGTTTAACCACAGGCATCATCTTGACTCCCTGCACCCTTCAGTTGGCATTTCTCTCCCTCAAAACAGATGAATCTCTGGCTTCTGCAGGTGACTGGCCACGCCCTCTCTGTAGATGGCAGCTAGTTGGCTGGCCAGGCCCTGGCTGCCGGCCTGGCCTTGCATTGCTGTGACTCTCCATCCGCCCTTCATGGGGAAAGTCTGATTGTTTGGATCACAGAAAGGTAGACATCTCAGGGCAGCCACCAGCACTGCCCAGGAGTGGAAGTCATCAAGTGGCCATGGCCGCGCCCCGGCGGGGTGGGGGGGGGCGATGGCTGCATCAGGTTGGTGTTTTCTGGGGTATCATGTATCAAGGGAACCCCCTGGGGATGCTGTTGAAAACAGAGGCCTTGTCTTATGGAGCTGGATACCGGGCAGTGCGGGTGTTGTAAAACATCTTTAGAATCACAAGTGGTAAGAAGTGTGTTCGTCCTAGGCTTTGGGGCTGTGGGTCAACCCAGGGGCGGGGCAAGCCTGTCCGATGCCCAGATGGGATAAGAAAATGCTGCCCCTGGCGTCCTAAGTCACAGAAACAATCCCTGAAAGTAGGCAGGGATTTCTGGGGAGACAGTGCTGGACTTTAGATCTGGTGTAGGAGATTGAGGAGATTGGGGGAGTTACACAGTAAAGGGCCACAGTCAGTTTTGGACTATTTGCAGATTGTGTGTGTGTGTGTGTGTGTGTGTGTGTGTGTGTGTGTGTGTGTGTGTGTGAGAGAGAGAGAGAGAGAGAGAGAGAGAGAGAGAGAGAGATTGAGACTGGCTTGCAAGTGAGAAGGGTATTCTGGACTTTGTGGTGTGAGACCCCATGGAGGTCTGGGGGTGAGGTGCAGGAGGACCAAGAACAAGTCTTTATGTCAGGCGGGTGGGTGTGGTTTTGGAGTTTCATGTGTGAGGGTCCCTTGCAAAGGACACTAGAAATGTGGACCAATGTCAAACAGAAAGAAGCCTGGGGGGGTATTTGGAAGGCTCAGGGAAGTGGGGTGTGTGGCATAAAGGCCTGGCGCTGTGAATGCTGGGATAGCCCAGGAGGAAGTGACGGGATGCATGCGTGTGGGAGGTCAGTGGAGAGCAAAGGGGACACAGGGACCTGAACCAGAGGCCCAGAGGGCGCCACGGGACTCAGTGGACACTTACCCAGGGTCTTTGGAGTCCTGGGCAGAGGGATGGGCTGAATTTTGTTTTACCCAAGGTGACCCCCATTCGCTAAAAAGTCGCTTCTCAGTGCCTAGACCTCGCTAGCCCTCCAGACTGTGGGTTCCCACAGGGGCGTCTGAATGTGCACTGGCTCCGCTGAGCACCTCAGTGGCTTTTCCAGCACGGCCGTGGTGGACGCTCTGCTCCCCTCTGTGCTTTCGGGATGCTGTGTGTCTGGGCGCCACTCCGTTCCCCCCCTCCGCGCCCTCTTCCACCAGGACCCCATTGTCTCTGAGGAAGTCTGGCGTGGCCCCCATCACCCGTGGCCTCCCTTTCTGTTGCTCCTGCTGCCCCACTGACCCTGCCCCTCATTCCTGTCTGGCTTTCAGGATGGTGGTGCAGGCCCGCCCCTGTGTTATGAGCAGAGGTTGGCCAGCCTGTGGGATTTGGCCTGGTGTCTGAGTGCTTATGCAGCACAGGGCTCGTGGTCTGGATGCATCCTCGGGGTCAGGGCCCTCATCTGTAGCTCCAGCCTGGCTCCACTGTGTCCTTTTGTGGGAACACTGCCTCACTGGAAGCCACTGCTTTGAATAGGAAGCTGCCTGAGGCTGATACAGGGCGGGTCACCCCGCTCAGAAGGGGACCTGTGACGGCCACTAGTAGAGTTCATGGCTTCCCCCCTGGTCTACTTGGCTAGCAGATGAATAACAGGGTTTGGTGCTCAAGGCTTTCTTCTAGGGGAGCTCCCAGGATTCCCTCTGACGTACATGTCTTTGAATTAAGGCAATTGCACAGAGGTGCGGCCTGTCCAGTCTCACTTAGCAGAGCCTAAGAGCCATCATCTGCCTGCTGTTGCTGGCCTGGGGCAGCCCTGGCTTCTGGGCATGGGGTAGTCCTTGCTATCGGAGCCCAGCTCTGGCTGCAGGGGCCCAGCCCTGGCTGCAGGGGCCCAGCCCTGGTTGCAGGTGCCCAGCTCTGCCTCCAGGGGCCCAGCCCTGGCTGCAGGGGCCCAGTCCGGGCTGCAGGTGTCCAGCCCTGACTGCAGGGGTCCAGCCCTGGCTGCAGGGACCCAGCCCTGACTGCAGGGGTCCAGCCCTGGATGTAGGGTCTCAGCCCTGGCTGCAGGGGCCCAGCCCTGGCTGCAGGGGCCCAAGCCTGGCTGCAGGGGCCCAGTCCTGGCTGCAGGGGCCCAGCCCTGGCTGTAGGGTCTCAGCCCTGGGGCCGAGCCCTGGCTGCAGGGGCCCAGCCCTGGCTGCAGGTTTACAGCCCTGGCTGCAGGGGTCCAGCCCTGGCTGCAGGGGCCCAGTCCTGGCTGCAGGGGCCCAGCCCTGGCTGTAGGGTCTCAGCCCTGGCTGCAGGGGTCCAGCCCTGGCTACAGTCCAGCCCTAACTGCTTCTCTATGCTCCCTTGCCTGCACCTTTCACAGCACCGTGGCACACTACACGGCAGGCAGGCTGCTCTCCTGGTGTCGGGGTTCTTCTCTCTGCTGGGCTCCAGCCTTGCTTTCATGGAACCCAAAGGGGCCGACCCAACTGCCTCCCTCTGTGCAGGCCGCTCCAGCCTTCTTGCCCCTCCCTTTCCTGAGAGGGCATGAGGCTGTTCCCAGGCTGGTCCTAGCTCTAGGAAAGGGGCTGTGGGATGAAAGGTGATATATAAATGTAAGGTGATGATTATTTATTTGACAGGGACATCTGCCTGTGGTGAAAAATGTAATCTAGTAATCCTTGTGTGAAAACCGGATCTGTGCCTCAGTGAGCTGCCTGAAGCAGAAAAGAAGGACCATTTTCCCTCTCTCTCTCCCCACTTCCTGACCCCGCCCCATCCCTGCCAGTTCTGCTCACTTCCAAAGGTCCCAAGCTCTTGTAGCCTGGTAGCATGTCTGCAGATGCATGTAGCATACCTATGTATACATATATTATGCATCCTGCTGCATGTGTATTGCATACATGTGGCACATACTCCATGCATCTTGCTTCTTTTGATTGTGGTTAGCGGGCTATCACGGATTTTTAAGCTTTTCCACTTATAACCTCTTTCAATCAGGGAAATTTTTACAAGGTCCTGGGCATATAGTATATAAATCAACCATTTACTAACAATGAATGATAAATTTGTTTAAAGATGACTTTTTAATATACATATTTTTCATATATTAAAGACAGTAGCAAATTTGCATACTAATGGGGTGGACGAGCTTGTAAGTTTTCACAGAAAGAATTAGGTCTTGGTGGAATATTTGATGCAGCAAGACACAGAGCGTCTTCAGTGTTTCTCAGAGTCGATCGATATTTTGATTTAATGATCGCCGACGCTGAGGCTGCTGCTTCACACAAACACATAGCACAAAACCAGCAGAAGTCTGTTGAGGCCTATTCGAGAAACTGTTGGAAATTCTAACCCAAAATCCGCTTCACAATTTTTTATGACACCCAAGGCAGCAACTCCAAGAATATTTTTTAAAAACCAAACATTTGTAATGTAACACAATCCAAAAGATATGTTGATTTGATTCTTAGGCACTGAGGAGTGACCGAAGGAAAACACGCAAAGCTTTTGTTTTCGGTAATCAAACCATTCTGTTTCTGTAAGCACACACAGTGCGCTATGCGCTCGAGAACACTGCTGTTCATAGCACACAGGGATCTCTGCTCGCTGGCTGTGTTCATTGGCGGTGTGTGGTGTGGCGGGTTACATCCCACGTCCCTCCATCAGAACCAAGGCTGCGGGGAAGTCACATGATGCAGCACAAGTGAGCTCCACCGGGATCAACTTGGGGTCACTACAGATTTCACTTTGAGTCAGTTTTCAGTCCTTGTGAATTTTGATAGAAACTCTTCCAGCCCCCCCCCCCCCCCGTAATGTTCATTTACAGGTGGGATTCGGCCACAGCCCGCTGCTTAAGATGCCTGACTTTCTATGACTGTGAAAGCCAAGGCGTTCATGGTGCCATATTGCTAACCGACCTCAGCCTGACTTGAACAGACATCCTTTCTTGCTCAAGCTTGGCATTGCACTTAGTTGTTGGGTCTTCTTGGGTCCCAGCCTGCATCAGGTTTTCCCCGTCTCCATCACTATGGTAGGCTGAAAGGCCTGGTCAGCCCACTAGACTCTGTCACTCTGAGTGCTTCCTTATGATGATATTAAAATAATACATTTTGGGCACATCTGCACAACACTGACACCGTCCTCCTTGGAACAGTGTCGGGACCATGAAGCCCGCGTGTGTAATTACTGGTGATGTCACCCTTGATCACAAGGAGGAGGCAATGCCATTCAGTGCCGTGATGTAGAGCTATAATTTCTTCTCTGAAATTAATAAGTGTGTGGAGGAGTGGATACTTCTGACATTAGACAAATGCCCAGTTGTTCCTTGGACCTTCCCCCACTGATTTTAGCTAATCCATCGGCCATGCTGCCTGCTACAGCAATGTTTGCATAAGTGTGATTTTCTCTTTACCGCATTGTTCTGCCTTTATTAGTTGTAATTCTGGAAGAAACTGCCTTCTCCCACTTATTTCTTTATTCACTTAGTTATTCTTATCATTACAGGCTCATAAATACATAACACAATAAAAAGCACGGACAAACGATACGTAATAAAAATGACATTTATTCTGTGGATTCTGGCTGAATAGATGTTTACTTTGTTCCAGTCGTTCTTGCTAGAGTTACTGAGGCATCATTCAGTTGGTGCTTGTAACGTTTTGAACCAGCATGGCGCTTACCTTTTTATTTTTACATTATTGTTTATATTCAGGCATCACAGAAAACCCTAGATTCATTCCCTGTCCCTGGAACCGGTCACTGCTGTAAGGATCCCCGTTTCTGCTAGAGAACAGGTTGTGGAACCCTGACTTAGTTGCTGCTCTAAAGAGCCCTGGCTCCAGTTAGAGAATGTTTAGAAAGCCGGATGCAGGCCCCAGCTTGCTTATTGATGCCAGGGTCGCACGGCTTCCAGGGCTTCCCAGAGAACAGAGCTGGGAGACACATGGCTGCCAACAAGGCCACACGCCTATCTATATTTATTTCTATTTATATTGTTAAAATTGTGAGTTTGTGCTGATTTTTAATTGCTTTTTATTTGGCAGCATTGCAGCTGGCAAGGACTTGGGAAATCAAATCCAAGCTGTGCCCTCTCAGAGGAGAGTGACTGAGGGGCCCCAGGCAGGCGGTCAGAGGTAGGTCTGGGGCTGGGGCTTTGGTTTCTGGATACCTGACGTATTAGGTACATTTCTGTTTTTGTGATAAAACACCACAACCATGGCAACTCATAGAAGGAAGGGTTTATTTGGCTTATTGTTTCACGGGGATGAGAGTCCATCACCATCGTGCCTCAGCAGGAAGGGCCGAGAGCTCACATCTCATTCTAAGCAAAGAGAGAGAAAATGTGTCATGGTGCAAGGTTTTCAACTCTTAAAACCTACTCCCAGTGACATATTTCCTCTAGCAACCCCACATCTATACCTGGCCAAGTAGGGTCACTAAGTAGGGAGCCAAGTATTCAAATCGCTGAGAATATGGGGGACATGTTATTCATACTAACGGTACCAGACATCTTTTGACAGGAGAGTAATATGGTGTACTGAGCAGTGTCTGTCTGCATTGATATCTGCTTGGAGAGCCTGTGATCTTCTAGTTTGGAATAAGGGTCTGTACTGATATAATCAAGCTAAGATGAGATCCTCTGGGGTTGGTCATATTGGGCTAGCTGATGACTTGTGTTCATCTAAGAGAGAAATTTGGACACTGAGACAAAGGGCCAATGCCATTTGATGATGGAGGCAGAGAGGACTGATTTGTCTGCTGAGTACTGACAGCTACACCCACATCCGAGAGAACAAGGAAGGAGGCTCTCCCAGCAGCCTCACAGAGGCCTGGCTCTGTGGACGGACATCTTGGCTGTCTAGAACTCTGGGGCGTGAATTCTGTTGTTTCAGGTGTTAGGTGATGTTTCTATTGTTGTGATAAAACACCACAACCATGACAACTCATACACAGTGAAGCATCTGATGGGTATTGCCGTCCATCTTCTGAAGATGGGAATATTCATTTTCTGTCAAAAGATGGTGGGTGTGGTTCCCCATATTCTCGGGCAAATGAATTCTTAGATGGCTGGATCCCCAAGTCCTCTCAGTGACTGTCCTATGTGAAGTTTGTCACCCAGGGGTGCCCTGGATTGTGCTCTGAGAACAAGACGCTGTGAGTGTGTGGTTCTATGCCAGGGCACCCCTTCAGTGACATTTGTATTTGGGCAAGATGAGGACACAGAGGGCTTCGACTGTGAACGGTGCCTTCTGATGGTCCTCACCCCCTTCCCTCTTCCCCAGACCTTAGCGCTCTGAGGCTGGTCTCCTGCAGCTTGGGTCCTGCCTTACAAAGTTGGAGGGCATCCACAAAGTCTGAACTGATGCACTGACGGTATTTCTCTCACATTATTATTATTATTACTATGATATTATAATAAATATTATGTTATTTATTACATATTAAAGAAGAAAAACAACAGTGGCCTCTGACTAAAAAGAATTTGACAATATCTGAACCAATGCACTTACATTGTTTCACTCACATTATTATTAAAATTATTATTATGACTATTCTCATTATTTATTAATTATCAATTTTTCCTGTGTGTGAAGCATTAACAATTGTCTCCTGAGAGGCTCATGATGCAGTTGTGACGATCCTCAGTTTATGTTTAGATAGAAAACTTCTTATTATTCTTGTTGCTTTCTTGACAGAATATATGCAAATATACATAACAATAATAATAATAATGATAATAATAATAGCAATAACAATATATTTAATACTATCGTACACTTAACCAGTTTCAACTCTTATTTTCTAATCTGTTTCATGACAGAAATTTCTGGATGTACTTAATAATAATACCAATAATAACAATATACTTAATAATAAAAATTTACTTAATAATATGCTTAATAATAATAATATTCCTAATAATAATGATGTAGTTAATATTAATAACATTATACTTAATAATATACTCAACAATAATAATGATAACGAACTTATAAATAATAATATACAGTAATAATATAGTTAATAATACTGATATAGTCAATAATAATAATACAGTTAATAAGAACATAGTTAATAGTCATAACATTGTTAATAATAATAATAGTAATATTAATAATAAAGTTCATAATACAGTGAAGTTAGTCAATTGCATTTCTTATTTTCTTGTTTGTTTCAAGCCAGAATTTTTACAATTATCTTTAATAATAATAATAATAATAGTAGTAATGATGACGTTAATAATAACAATAATTATATAGTGAATAATAATAATTATAATAACAACAACGTTAATAATAATAAAGATAATAATAATATATTTAGTTAATAAATAACAATAATAAAGTTAATAATATAGTGGAACAACAACACAAACAGCAAAAGAATCGCATCAAGACCACCATGCATAAAAATTTCTGTCCTTAAGTTACTGAGACGTCATCATCTCTGTTGTGTGGTTATTGGTGATGTAATAATACAAGAAAAAATTAGCAAAATGCTGTGCTTTTCTGGGTGTCTTTCACGCTGTCTTGTGAATATTTTTATTTCCTTGTTATCTGCAGAGTAAGGCAACTGCATTTCTCATAACTGAGTCCACAGAGCCAATAAAGAATGTGGGTTATAGAGCACACATTTTAGAGGTAACAATAAATATGGCGGTATGACTATACTTTGATATAGATTACATCATAAATTGTGTGTCCATGCAGTAAGCCACGCCATCCACACAATAGTCACAACCCTCTGAGCAGGTTTAGCTGGCTGAGAATTCACTATAGAGCCCTGTGTTCCCATAATTTACAAGGAATCCTGTTTTTGTGTAGGCCTGCATAACTAAGATGTCCGTGACGGTGAAGAATTAAACATAAAATACATAATAATAATAATAATAATAAGCTCTAAATACCTGAGATACAACACACAGTCCACAAGAAGCTCAAGAAGAAGGAGGAACAAAGTGTGTATACTTTAATCCTTACTGAAAAGTGGATCAAACACCCATGGCTCACAGCCAACCCATAGAGTGAGCATAGATTCCCCAATGGAGCAGCTGGAGAAAATTGTTGCTTCCTTCAATATCCCTATAATCTTACTATGGAGTATATGCTTATTAGGATGTTTTGGATATAAATTTTTCTCTATTAAACATACAATTTCTAAGTACTATGAGACTATACAGATTGACAGGTGCATAGCATAGTTCTAAAGGAGCTACATATCAAATGGATACACTAACCAGATATCAGATCTTAAGGTATATGGTTTTGTCAGAATATTAGAATTAGAGCTACTCTTAAAGGACTGTTATTTTACACTCTTGCTTTTCAATGGAGATTCCAGAACATATGGACGCTTCCTCAGAGGCAAATTTGTATCAGCTTGCACGTAAAAATTACCTTTCATGTCTTCTACTAATTTGACAATTTTCTTCAAGATGATGGTCTCCCCGATAATAGCCTAAAACACAGTACCAGAAAATCAATGATATACTATTGGAAATTAGGCAAAATTCAAGGTACTGTGAATTATCACTACATTATGAATGTTACAATTAAAATTCAGTAAAACTGAATTATTCAGCTCAATCTTCTTTATTCACAATTAAAATAATAGAAAATCATCAATAACCAAGAAACATTTCTTTCCTTCAAAAAATATAACAGTCTTACCTATAGCTTCGAGGTTCAGGTAGGTTTCCAACATCACATCTTTGTAGAGATTTTTCTGTGAAGGATCTAGCAAATTCCACTCTTCCCCAGTGAAGTTCACATGTACATCATCAAAAGTCACGGCATCCTAAATATCTCATACATGTGTATAACACAAAGAATCATATTAACATTACTGTAAAGGAAATATATGCTTCCTCAAAAACATGTACATATAATTTTGGCACATGATGCACTTATATTCTGACTCAGAATTTATAATCACTGTGTCATTTTAGAGGGATCTTGATTTATAAGATTTAGGTGTGTCAATTTTGAACATGTTGAATAGGATACAGCCTTGCCAGAGAAATGCCAATTGAGAGGTTGATGCAGGGGAAACAGATCCACAATACTGAGCACACATCTGAAAAATTGTATAACGATTACTAACTACAAAACTCATGGGCAGGCTGGGTGTATTTGCTCAGGCCGTTAATCACAGAGTTACAGGCAGGTATATGTCATTTAGCTTGATGGCAGCATGGCCTATGTAATGTGTTCTAGGAGACCAAAAGTTATATATTAAGAACATCAACACTCTACCAAAATCAACCAAGGAAACAAAAATGATAGAGAACTCACAATTTTTCACTAAAAGTTCCTACAAAGAATCATTCATTCATTTCAGATCTGTGTTAATGTTTCAGAAACATGAAATGCAACAGTTTAAACTATAACATTAATAAAATTTTACTAAAAGACAATGCATGATTAAATAGTTACAAATGAACAGATGAAAATAACAGTAATATAAATGTTGATTATAAATAAGCAATGTAGGTTTGGAGAGAGAATTCATCAGTGGAGAGCTCTTGCTTGTCTTCCACATAATGTTGGTCAATTTCTCACAAACACACAGGACCAACAACTACTCATTACTTCAAAATCAAGGGTTCTGAGGCCATCTTCTGACAATAGTAAAGGTGAGAAACATGATATTCTTATTCATGCACACAGGCAAAAGAGTCGTATTAATACAAACATTTCAGAACAAACACAAGATTGAGGCAGAATGGCATACACCAGGCACGCAATGACCCTGAAATTTCAGATAATATTGACATCATGAACATATGCCATCCTGAGAAATAGAAAAGAAACTATATATTTGGCTATATTTCAAAACTAAAGATGTGGATATAAAACAGCTTAAAGACATGGTTATTTTACAAAATTTTTTGCAGGCAAATGTGTACAACTAGATAATATCATCCTGAATGAGGAATCCCAGACCCAAAAGGACATGCACGTATGTACTCACTAACAAATGAATAATAACCACATAGCACAGGATATCCAAACTATATTTCTTGGCCCTGAGGAAGATAAACAATCAGTAAGGCTCAGCTAGTAAGAGCACTTACTGCTCTTGTAAAAGTCCAGCGTTCAAATCCCTCACCCACATGGTGGCTCACAACCACCCATAATGAGATCTGACACCCTTTTCTGGTGTGTCTGAAGACAGATACCCTGCTTATAATAATAAATAAATGAATGAATGAATGAATAAATAAATAAATAAATCTTTAAAAAAGAAAAAGAAGGCTAAAATGAGCATGGTTGAATCTCACTCAGAAGTGGAAATAGGGCAGACATAGGAGGCAGATGAAAGAGAGAGAACTGGAAGGACCAGTAGTAAAGAAAGGGGAAGGGGAGGCAAGAAACAGGTGTGGTGAGAGAAAAGGAAGGGCCATAGGGTCAGGAAAATGAACTGAAATCTCTAGCTGTCGGGGTTCAAAGGGTGCAGGCTTAAGGATGCACCACAGACAATGAAAGGGATGGCAAGAGGGAGTCTATGGGGGTGATCTTAGCTGAAATCCATAGTAGTGAGAATTAGACACTGAAGAGGGCCACATCCTAAAGTTAAGCAGGACACCCCCCCCCGAGTTGAGATTTAATTACGCCAACCAAACCAGTTTACATACAACAAACGAAGCATCCCCCACAGAAATTAGGGTTTCAGTTAGGGGATTAGAGGGTAATGGTTTGGATTAGGATAGGGGTTGTTAGGGTTAGGAAATTAAGGGGTTAAAATAGGATTAGAAATGTAGGATAAGTCCCAGGATTAAACTCAGGTTTAACGTTAAGCTGACCACCATTATTCTCGATGGTCCCACTGAATAAATAGTATTCCTATTACACAAAGAAAAAATGCCAGGGTTAGGGTTAGTCTTTTCATAAGGAATTAATTCATTACTAATACAATGTTCTCCCTGCATGTATTCCTGCAGTCCAGAATAGGGTACCAGATCCCAGATCCAATTACATATAATTATGAGCCACCCCGTGGTTGCCTAGAATTGAACTCATGAACTGTGTAAGAATAGCCAGAGCGCTTATCCTCTGAGACATCTCCCCAGGCCTGACCCTGCCTTCTTAGTGTATATTATAAAAGGAAAATATAGTTTGGACACAGGTGCATAGACACCACCCATGTTTCTACAAGAAAGCAACTAGTCCAGATGTTTCGAACAGAATGACAATCAGCCATGATACTGAAGTTATTCATAGGTCATGGCCTCAACTTGCAAGTAAGAAGCACCAGTAGAAATCTCACAGGAAGTCACATCTGGATGATGCTTCCAATCCAACCTCACAGTGGACCTACCACCCCAGCACCCACTGCTCAGCTGCATGTTCCTCCCCATTGGTCAGTGTCCCATGCTCAGTTAGCTCTCTCATCCAGCCCAGGCCCACTGGCTTATGAATATTGTCACCGTCAGTGGAAGACCCTTCCCACTTCAATCATCCACATTATCTCACACAGACATAGCAACCAGCCATTCTGATGAGGGAACACCCTCAACTTTGACTATGTCCCTTTGTGGATTGAGAAGAGCATCTCTTACTGCCCACCTCCTCTCCTAGCTTTCAACATTAACCAGCAATCTCTCTTGAACATAACAAAAATGTCAGTAAAAGAAGCCACACTCAGCCAACACAATGAAAATCTAGACAGAAAAGTGTAACACAGGAATAAACATCCTCACAAACAAGACAAACTGAGAAACCTTACCTAGACCAATAATCACTACAAATGATGCTGCCCAGACACCTGCATGGAAAGATAAGCAATACCAGGCAGGAATATAAGTCACTATCCTCAGGGTCTCACTTCTCTCCTTTCCCTCAAACAACCTCTTTCACATCTGACTCTTACATGTTTCAGTTGCATTTAGTTTCTCAGGACAAGATAGAGAGGGAGAAGGAAGAAGAACAAGAAGAAGAAGAAGAAGAAGAAGAAGAAGAAGAAGAAGAAGAAGAAGAAGAAGAAGAAGAAGAAGGAGGAGGAGGAGGAGGAGGAGGAGGAGGAGGAGGAGGAGGAGGAGGAGGAGGAGGAGGAGGAGGAGGAGGAGGAGGAGGAGGAGGAGGAAGATGAAAAAGATCAATCAACATAAAGGTCTCAAAAATATTTCAAATGAAATAATGAATGGAAAATTTTTCTAAAGCAAAAAAGGTGCCCGTTAATGTACAAGAAACATCAAAAATACCAAACAATGGGAAAAAAGTCACTTTCGTATGTAATAATCACAACACTAAACATATTAAATGAATATAAAAAAAGCTACAGCCAAAAAACTTTGTAAACAAAAGAACGAGTAATGTATGAAATCAGAACTATTAGATTCATATCTGTCTTCTATTTTTTAAGGCATTAATTCATTACTTATACAATGTTCTCCCTGCATGTATTCCTGTAGGCCAGAAGAGGGCACCAGACCCCATTCCATATAGTTATGAGCCACCATGTGGTTGCTAAGAATTAAACTAATGGCCTGTGTAAGAACAACCAGAGTTGTTCACCTTTGAGACATCTCTCCAGTCCTAACCTTGCCTTCTTAATGTATATTATAAAAGACAAAAAGGTTTGGACCCAGGTGCTGCATAGTCACAGAAACCACCCATGCTTCTACAAAAAAGCAACTAGTCCAGATGTTTTGGACAGAATTACAATCAGTCATAATACTGAAATTATTCAGAGATCATGGCCTGAACTATGAAGTAAGTAGCACCCCTAGAAACCTCACAGGAAGTCACATCTGGCTGATGCTTCTGATCCAACCCCATAGAGGACCCACCACCCCAATGCACACAGCTCAGCCCCATGTTCCTCCCCATTGTGGGCAGATATTGTGTACTCACCATGTCTTGATTTCAGCATTTCCCTGAGGTCCCCTCACAGCACACAACAGCAGAGCTCAGAGCAGGACACAGAGAAGCATTCAAGCTGCACACCCACAGGGAACACCTCAGAAGGAGAAAGTGAGGGTGAGAGTGAAGAAGATCAATCAGCATAAATGTCTAGAAAACATTTCCAATAAAATCCTAAATGAAAATTTCCTAAACTAAAGAAGGTCCCTGTGTAAGAATAGCCAGAGTTATTGTAAATATATAGCCAGAGTTAATGTAAAAGCATGCAAAATACCAAAGAGATTTGGGAAAAGTCCCTTTACTGCATAATAATTGAAACACTAAGCAACTGAAATAAAGCAATAAAAAAAATTAACAAAACTAAAAAAAAAAAACTAAAAAAAACAAAACAAAACAAAACAAAACAAAACAAAACAAAACAAAAAAACAAAAAAAAAAAACAAAACAAGTTACCCTGGGACCTAGCCCTGCCAATCCTACAGCCCTTGACCCCAGCCAACTGCAACCTGATTATTAATGTTCCTTGGGAAAGCGCCAGCCCAGACCTCTGTAAACTCTACCAGGTCTTTGTCTTTTCTCAGCCCAGCCTGTGTCATTAAGGAACAGGATGCAGTTTATTGGCCTGTGAATTCCCTTCCTGTCTCACCAGCTCACAGCCAGAAGCCAGGGCTGGGCGCACAGCCCAGCGATCCATGGCGGCCAGGCTCGGCTTCTGTTCCCACAGGAGGGTCTTGCCAGGAGGCCACTGTCCCCGCCTGGAGGAGCACAGAGTGGGTTTGCACTCTGCCCCACTGCAAACTTTCTAGAGCGGGAAGCCCATGCCTTGCCTGGCCTTTGTCCCTGCCTGGAGGAGCACAGAGAGGGTTTGCACTCCGCCCCACTGCAAACTTTCCAGAGCTGAGCGGGAAGCCTGCACCTTGCCCGTCCACTGTCCCAGCCCAGAGCAGAGAGAGGGTTTGCACTCAGCCCTGCTGCAAACTTTCCAGAGCAGGAAGCCCTCCTCTTGCCCGGCCTCTCCAAACTCACAGACCGCGTCTGTGGAGAGGACAGGAGGATAGCGCGGTGTGACTCCAGAGCTCACACACACCCGCAGCATGGAGCACTATCTTCATCCGGATGCGCATGCGAATGCGGTACCATTCGCCAATACCAGGCCCAGCTGCTCAGAGCCTGGGAAGCTCATCAATTGCAGCAGTCGCTAAATGCGCACACTCCCCTCCTTCCGGCCTCTGCCAGACCTCCGACCAACATGCACATTCAAACTCCCAGCCCTCTTTCATTCATGAATTAAAGACAGGAAATGACATCATTCCAGGAGGCTGGATGCAGGGCGGGCGCTGCGGTGACATCAGGGGTGGTGCCAGTGGTTGCTGGGTGACAGACAGGGACCCCAACATAGCGCCCACCAGGGGCTGAGGTGCATGGTCACGGATTGGGAGTGGGCCTCGGGGGGGGGGGGACGTCAGGGGGCGCGGCCAGTGGTTGCTGGGTGATAGTCAGGGAATCCAACATGGCTCCCGCCTGGAGCTGAGATAGATGGGCGAGGGGCAGGGTTGGCGTGACGTCAGGGGCAGGGCCAGCAGTCTCTGAGTGACTGATAGTGATGCCAATGTGACATTTTCGCTGAATTTGAAGAAATATATTAATATGTGTGTTAAAATTGAAGAATTTGATGTACAATAATACACATGAAAGTGTACCCATAGATAATACATCAAAACTGCTTGACAAACCATGTAAAAAAATCTAAACAAATTGATGGCTTTCATGGAAAATACTTCTTATAACATTGAAGAAATATACAGAAAATTTATTTAAAATTAAGGTTTGGCATTGAAAATAAATACACATAAAAAGGTGACAAAGAAAACTAAATGTGTAGGCACACTCAATTTTAGGAAAAAATTGAAAAATAAAGTGTTAAAATTTAAGAATATGTTGGAAAATAATAATGGTAAAAGATAAATCATCTTTACTAAATCAAGCACTTACAAACATTTTCTTATTAAATTGATGATTTTCATGGAAAATATTTCTGATAAAATTGAAGCAGTGCATAGAAAAGTAGTGTTAAATTGAAGATTTTTCATGCGAAATTATTCAGATAATATTGTGTACATGAAAACATCTCTAAATAACTGAAAAATTAAATAGAAATATTTTCTGATAAAATTAAAGTTTCTCTTAACTAATATTCAAGTAATATTGAAGAAATATATACAAATATGTGTTAAAATTGAAGAATTAGCTGGAAAATAATAATAGTAAAATGGTAAACATAGAAAAATATGTATATACTATACAATATACTATATAATATATACAAGATTACTCAGATCTGACACTCTGACCGAAGAGAACAAAACAGAATAATCTTGTTTTCCTGATCGCTGTCTGCAGCCATCATCTCCAAGCAAGACCGTCCTGAGAATGTCCCTCCTGTCCTGAATCTCCACATGCTGAAGGTGACCCTGGAGCTGCCTTCTAACAAGTTCTTGCCGCCAAAGACTAGGAAGAAAGTGGACATCTCAAGTCTTCTGCTGCCAACGTGATGGGCTGGCTCTTCTCTCCATCCTGACCCAGGTCTCCACAGCTAACACATTTGGAAATAAAGCACAGTACTTTCCCATTGTTCTGACACTGACAAATCTCAGTGGCTGAGACCTCTGGCTTTTGAAATGGAGGTGATCAACATTTGTGTCCCAGGAGAGTCTCCCGGGATGGGCTCCTCAGCTTCTGTTCAGTAGAGGGAGAGCATTAACAGGAAGAAAAAGCCTGTTCCCCATGACATAAACAATCTCCTGTCTGAATATTCTAGTGTATCCTGGAGAGCTCTGGGCATCCCCTGTGATGTCTCTAGTGGTGTCACAACACCCACTGCTCTCAGGGCTTTCAATTAGTCCCTAGAGAGTTCACCCATATTTATGCCTGCAAGATGGAGGAGGTGTGTACTTGAGAGTGAGAATGGGGAGCTTAGAGAAGTGAGAGAGAGGACGAAGGAAGCTGGCTTTCCATTTCACGGTAAACCAGTGAGGAAGATGTGGTCCTGGGAAAGGCATAGTGAGTCATGGAACAGTTACAGTTAAGTGAGAAATCCTGAAGCCGGTACAATTGAGGCTGGCTTCCCAGTAGTTGGTAACAGGAAATGCTGACACAGTGAATTTAATGAACTTTCCAGATTAAAGTTCTTGATACGCGAGGATTCTAGTACATTAGTTTGTCCACCCCAAAGACACAAACTGGCTATTCCAAAGCTACAATATTGCGAATTTTTATATTTTCAAACTTACTGACCATGGAGCCAAGAGGAGTCCATAAAGAGTAAGGGAGGAAATATTTCCCAATTTATATCAGTTCAGTATTTTACCTCCAGTTTGCTTTTATAGGTAGAGGAACTATGAGATTATAGTAACTCAGAACAAAATATTCTCATGAGATCTTACATTCTCAGTCCTCCTCTGACAAACTTGGCCCTAAGAATGATCCCCTGACCTTACTGAATCAGCAGATTGGGTGTCAGACATGTCTCTAATACAACCAAACAACTCTCAGAATCAGAAACTGGATATTTTTTCCAGCTCTAGATTGCTTTAGTCTTTCTGTTGGATGAATTGTTCAGTCCTTTGATAATGGTTTGCCATATGCAACTATTTAATCCACAGTTATGAGCCTAGAATCCACGATAGGGCATCTGATTATGAACACTGCATATGGGTGCGTGGGGATGCTGCCATATTTTCTGGTTTCTGTAGATTCATATTTGGGGGTCTGAAGCCAAGTTGCACCCTGTGCAGTTACTAACAATCATGGAGAGGCCATCACTGAAGTCATCATAAACATGTGTTGGGAGGCAGCCAAAATGCCTGTCTGCATAGATACCCAAATCTCTACAGAATGATGGGAGAGCTGAGATCCACAGAGCAGGCATTTCAAGCCTGTGCCAAAGTCTTTCCTGTCTCACTGGATTCCAGGTGTGCTCTCTTTCTTTTTTGTCCTCAGCCTGGTCTGTGTATTCTCTATGACTTCTCACTTTGCAAGTTTACTTGTGCTCCTCTAGCTGCAGAGGCTGGGGTATGACACAAATATCCTCCCCCAAACAATTGTTATCAAGAAGTAGGAAAATAAACTGGAGAATATGAACACTCACCTGATATCCAGCGAGAGAAATGAGCTACAAGATTGCCTGGTATTTACCACTTATAAATGGACTGATAAACTGGACTATAGCTGTTCCTTGTTTCAAATCTCATGGTGTCATTCTTGGGCCTGCAAGCCCCTGCTCATATTATATTTTTCCATGAAACCCTCTCAGTGGTCACTATTGTTTGTTGTCAACTTGATTAAATCTCCAATTAACCAAAAATTCAAACCTTGAGGACATACATTCAAGGGATTTTTGTTTAGTGTGTAGAAGGGAATCAGTGTCTTTGAAGTTGGAAGACTAGGCTTTAATGCAGAATTTTTTGAGCTTGAAAGGCACAGGCTTTTAATCTGGATATGGAGCAAGAAACCACAGAACTTTGTGATCGTTGTTGTTATCATGAAACAGGGTTTCTCTGTAAGACAACTGGCTCTACTGAAACCCAATTTGTAGACCAGGCTACTCACAGATTTCCACCTGCATGATTCACTCCCACAGTGCTTGGATTAAAGGCATGTGTCACCACAACCTGCAGAAGACACTCAGCTTTAATCCAGAGATTGAATATGGAACACACACCTTTAATTTGGGCCACACCTACATCCTGAGGCCTATACAAGAACACAGAGGAAGAAAGCTTTCACATTGCCTGCTTGCTTTCTCCTAGATAGCAAGTCTTATTACTTCACCGGCTTAGATCTTGCTTGTCTGTTTATTCCATCTTCTACTGAAGACCAGCAGAGACTTCCAGCCTCAGGAACTGAGAATTTACGGATTCTTGGACTTTGCTTCCTCTACAGCTGTTGTGGAATACGTCAGACTGCATCCTGTAAGTCATTCTAATTTATCCCCTTTCAGGAAAGATAGAGTGATTGAGAGATCATTCTATGTGATCTTTTACTCTTTAAAATAGACTCCCCAAAGAGATTTACCAGCCCATGAGCACTTTACCATTTGCCTGTCTCACCAATCGCCTATAATGTTTAAGTATAGACCATTGCATCCATAGTGATAGGATCTTATTTTAAGAAGCTTCACTCCATTTTTTCCTGCTTCTTTTGTCTTTTGAGCCTAGGCCAGAGGACTAAATTGTGTTTTTTTTTAAAGAAGTTTTCAGGCAATCTTAGGAAATCTGGTTCTCATGTGTGCTGGGCCATGAGATAACCACCACACAGGAAGCAACCTTGAGAACTTTGAGAAACCCCTCTGCTGAGTCAACATGGATGCAACTCTTCTGAGAGTGTAGAGATTCAACACACCCCAGAGATACTTAGAAATGATAGAAAACAAAGAGGACCTGAAAAATATGAAATTGGTTCTGGTTCACATTTCTTGTATACTGGCACATGGGCACCATCGTTTTCATCTAGGATTTCTTCCATGCCTTCTAGAAATGGGTTCGCAAAGGATCTCACTACAGCCTCCCTGGCAAAGTCTGGTTACATTTGAAAAATAAAGCAGCACATAGAAACAAAATCAACTATGTTGTTTGCAATCAAGGTCTGATTTAGCTTCAGCCTGCTGACAGCACAGCATCACATCTACTGCACACTCACAATCAGATATCACACATTTTGGTCTGTGTTTTGGTGCATGGAGTCCAGATCTTGGTTATTCACAGAATCCCCCTGCATCCTGCCTGGTAGGGTCTGATCTCATTGGCAAAAGGATAGCACCTAGAAAGAAAATCACCTATGAGATTTGAAATCATTATGGAATTTCAGGGTGGAGTTGTTGACAGCCTAGTGGAATTTAGCTAGACTGCAAGTCTCAAGTTGAAGTAGTTACTGGCTTGCAGCTTAGAGCCAAGAAACATTTATCTTTCTGGCCAGACTCATTTCCTGGCCAGGTTCATTATCTGGGAGAGAACAGTAGAGACCACAGAGTGTATTTCTCTGTGTAACCATGACTGTTCTCAAAATCGCTTTTACTTGATTGCATCACAAATTATGCAAAATCCAAAACTTAAGGACACAACTTCAAGGGATTTATTGTTTAATTTGTAAAATGCAATCAGGTTCTTTGAAGTAGGAACACTCCAATCAAAGCAGATCTCTTTGATCTTGAAAGACACAGGCCTTTAATCTGGACATGGAGCAAGAAATTGACATAACTGTGTCATTGTGATTGTTATTGTTTCTATGAGCCAGGTTTTGTCTGCAAAAATATTTGCTATAGTCGTGGTGTGTGTTCACAGCAATGGAACTCTAAGACAGTGCTCTTTGGAATTTTAATATAAAACTTAAATAAATGTCCCTTATAATTTTAACCTATGCACTCTTGCCAATTAATTGTCTATTTGAAAGTGTGAGTATGAAGGCTGAAGAGAGAAGAACGGACGGAAGATGACTGTGTTTGTGTCCATTTCTGACACATCTTGCCTACCTCTCCCTCCACAAACACAATGTGGCTTGCAGGGCAGAGGGACCACTGCCAGCTTCCTGACAAAAGCCAGGTGTGTTAACAGAACACAGCATTTGTGAGAGAACAGAGCAGCGGTCACAATGACAAAGGCAGAGACTTATCATCCAAAGCCCAGTAAAGACGGGTGTGTATGTGTGTGTGTGTGTGTGTGTGTGTGTGTGTGTATGTGTCCCTGTGGTCTCTCCCACTGTGTCTCCAGCCATGGCTTTCTGCTGGGTACAAACTCCTCTCCTCCCCGTCCTGACTCAGCTCTCGGGATCCAGCCGACCCTGCAGTGCAGGTCCTGAGTGTGTGTCCAGTCCTAGGGTCCTCGTGTGTATTTCGTTCTGATTCCTCTTTGCTCACTGCAGCTCGCACTTCCTGTCTGTGATCACACACACACACACACACACACACACACACACGGGCTCCTGTAAGAGAAAGATCTGGGGTTGTCGTGCTCACTGCAACAAAGTACCGTGTGCAAAGAGGTCCTGCAAAGCCCTTCGGGTGCATTACCACCACATTTGTTGTAACCTTGTGTGTTACACTAACAACAGTTTAAAGTCATTGCCTGTGTATGGCAGTAGCTCCATCACTGGAAGCTCCACTTGCTTCAGAGGGAACAACGGCCTTGGGAAGTGTCTGCTCAGAGCCCTGGTGTTGTTGTGTAATTGCTTAGTCCAGGCAATAAGAAATAAACGCAATGTCACTTCTGCACTTCCGCATTCACAAGGCCACACAGGCCACACCCACTCTGGAGCTAGAAGCACAAAGATGGCAGAAAACCCCAGAGACTGACAGGAGGGAACACAAGAGTGGGGAGGGCAGGGCAGTCTGCATAATGGGATCTCTTTATTCTCTTGGTGTTTGTGTAATGGCAACAACTTATGTGTGGTAACAATTCCTTTCCACCTCAGAGTTGTATAATAAGTCACACAGTTTAATCTCCCTCTCACAGTTTTATACGACGCATATTCAATCTAAGCTCATGTTTTGTGCTCCAAGAAGAACCCACTTCCCTCTTGTGTGATAGTTGCTGCCATCTTTTGCCTTCACATTGCAGGGGTGATTGTGATTAATTTGTGTTGGGAACCAGCAAGCTTGGCTCAGTGCCTCCAGCTGAAAAAAAAAACAAAGCAAAACAAAAACATATAAAGTAAAAAGGAAGAAATGAAGGAAGAAAGAAAGAAAAACAATGAAAATGGGATTCAGCCTCTGCCTGCTGATAACACAGGGGAACTTGACTTGACTGACAGGTCACAGTCAGACAGGGGACCTTGACTTGACTGACAGGTCACGGTCAGACAGGGGAACTTGACTTGACTGACAGGTCACAGTCAGACAGGGGAACTTGACTTGACTGACAGGTCACAGTCAGACAGGGGAACTTGACTTGACTGACAGGTCACAGTCAGACAGGGTAACTTGACTTGACTGACAGGTCACAGTCAGACAGGGGACCTTGACTGACAGGTCACAGTCAGACAGGGGAACTTGACTTGACTGACAGGTCACAGTCAGACAAGGGAACTTGACTTGACTGACAGGTCACAGTCAGACAGGGGAACTTGACTGACAGGTCACAGTCAGACAGGGGAACTTGACTTGACTGACAGGTCACAGTCAGACAGGGGAACTTGGCTTGACTGACAGGTCACAGTCAGACAGGGGAACTTGACTTGACTGACAGGTCACAGTCAGACAGGGGAACTTGACTTGACTGACAGGTCACAGTCAGTTGTGAACCAGGATCAGATAACACAAAGCTCAGGTGCTGGACATTGGGAAGGTGGGAGAGGTGCTTTCCTAGAGACACGGCGCCCCCTGCTGCAGTAGTCCCTGGTTGCATCTTGCAGGCAGAGCTGCAGATCTCTGAAAATGAACCATTCTGGTTTAGGACTCTATCACTGGCTCCTGATCCCCTATTGATATGGAAAGGTCTGAGAGTGCAGTGACCATGGACTTATCCCGGACCAGAAGCCTGGAGTAAACCTCAGACCATGCTCGTGAGAAGCCATTGGGCCGCCATGTTTGGGTTCTTGTTGCCAAACCAAGTGCTCGCCAGGGAAATAACCCAGAGGCCTTCTTAGAAAGTGTGGGTAGGCTCCACGCCTTGAGGGTCAGCAGCATTGAGGCCCAAGCATCGGAAGCATGGGTCCAGACAGAATTCCACTGCAGCCTCCCTGGCAGTATGATCCTGTCAGCAAAACTAAAGCACCGAGAAACACAATCACAAACCCAGTTTGAAACCGGTGTAGGATTTCTGCCCGGCATAGTTGACATCTGAGCAGAAATTTGCTGGGCTGCAGGTAGCAAGCTCTTGCAAACAGGGATGCTCAGAAAGGACTCTGGGCATCAGAAGTTGCTCAAAGCACAGCGCTGGCGCCTGAGCGCCCTCTACTGTGAAGAAGTCACTGGCCTGCAGCTCTGAGCTGAGAACAGCTTATGCTTCTGGACAGACTCATGCATTGGCCAGGCTCCCTTTGTTGTATCCACAGTGTGGACAAGCAAGCTGGCAACTACGGGCTTGGCTAGAAACAAAAACCTGGCCACAAACCCTAGGTGTGTGAGTGAGAAGCCATCGGTTAGTGTCCTCTGTCACCTTGCACACTGGACAAGTGCACACCAGGGCCATATGCATGGAGCAACTGCAGAAGGGAAGGGGTGCAGGAGAAAGACAGCTCAGAGAGCAGAGCTTTAGGGTCCTGGACTGTGCTGTCCTGAAAAACAAACAAACAAACAAACAAACAAACAAACAAACAAAAGTCCAAACCAAACCAAAAAAAAAAAAAAAAAAAAAAAAAAAAAACAAAACCAAAAACAAAAACAAACAAAAAAAAACACCAAAATTACGGATGGTGGCACACACCTGTAATCCCAAGCACTTGGAGGCAGAGGCAGACAGATTTCTGAGTTTGAGACCAGCTTGATCTACAGAGTGAGTTCTTGGACAGCCAGGGCTACAGAGAGAAACCCTGTCTCAAAAAATAAATAAATAAATAAATAAAAAAACACAAAAACAAACAAACAAAAAACAACAAAACATATAAAACCAAAACTAAAACCAAACCAAACAAATACAATAACAAAAACAAAACAAAAAAACCCTTCACAACAAAGGAATGCTGCTTCAATTGAGATTCTAGCATATACCAATTTTATAGACCTCCAGAGGTGGGCAGTGTTGGGGAGAGGCAGATGCCTCGATACACTTGTAGGGCCAAAAGCATGTCTTTACCAACGACAGCTTCGCCATTCTTCTAGTAAATGGAAAGAAACTGGACGGATTTTCAGTGTTTAGAAATGACAAGGAACTGAGCGGACAGAAACAATCAGAAAAAACGTGGTCTGCATCACATCTCCTGCATACACATAGCTGAGCGCCAGGCTTTTCTGTCAGCATTTAGCAATGCACCCTGGGTTTGAATCCAATCCCACCTCATCCTGCCAGGAAGAATCTGATCTGGTTAAAAGACAAAAGCACCAAAACAAAATCCCCCATGAGGTTGGAAATGACCTTCAGACTTTCAGTCAGGGCCTGCTGACAGCCAAGAAGAACTTGGCTCTGTGGGAAAGTCATAGTTATTTGCACCCTGAGAATGCAAAGGGTGGGCACTCACCATTGGCATTCCTCTCTTGGGGGAAGAGCTGCCCCACAGCGACCCCTGCTGTGAAGAACTGGCAGTGTATGGAGCTCAGAGGCAGAGCTGTGGATCTAGGGAGCTTTGGAGCTTCTGGCTCCTTCCTTGGTCTCTGCTCCAGCTGTGGCCCCTACAAGTCTGGACAAGCGGACAGGGCGGGTAACTATGGACCTGCCCAGGATTGCAGAGTTTGCCTAAAACTCAGGGTATGAAAGTGAGTCATAAGGGGTCATCTTCTGTTTTCCCGTCAGTCAAGGGTATTGTTGGGTTTTGTATCCAAGACAACAGGGTAAAGTACAGCGAAATGAAAAAGACCAGATGAGAGGTAAGAGCAGTAGACCCCTAATCCGTGCCACCCCGGAAACCTTAGGCGAACAGAAATGAAAGCAGCTGCAATGAGATTTGTGTTTGCACTGAGTTTGTCGTGTTCCTGGAGAAGGGGGCAGTGTCCCAAGCCTTGGCAAACTTGTAGGGCTGAAAAGGTCCTTTACCTAAGGTTGACCAAAGCAAATGCAGCTTCAACCGAGATTTAAGCAAATACTAAGTTTGTAGATCTCCAGTATTGGGTGGGGGTTGGGCGGGCAGATGCTTTGGTACCCCTGCCTGGCTCAAAGCTTGCCTTTACCAACTACAATGAATACTAGCATGAATTTCTTAATAAAAAAAAAAACAAAGAGCAGAAGGGACGCTCAAAGAAGTAGTCTCTGGGTTCTCTATTCTGTGTTGTCAGCTCGATTACTTCACAAATTATGCAAAATCCAAAACTTAAGGACACACCTTCAAAGGATTTGTTGTTTAATTGATAGAAGGTAATCAGGGTCTTTGAAATAGGAACATGCCAATTAAATTCAGATCTCTTTGGGCTTGAAAGACCTTGTCCTTTAATCTGGATATGGAACAAGAAAGTCACATAATTGTCATTATGATTTTTTGTTGTTCCTATGAGCCAGGGTTTGTCAGTACTACCATTGGCTGTACTGAAACTCAGTTTGTAGACAGGCTACCCACAGAGATCCACCTGCATGATTCAGTCCCATTGTGCTTGGATTAAAGGCATGAGTCACCACACCCAGCAGAAGACAATCATCCAGAGAGTTTAATCCGGGCTTTAATCCAGAGATTGAATCTGGAACACACACCTTTAATTTGGGCCACACCATCATCTTGAGGCCTATATAAGAACACAGAGGAAGAAAGATTCCACATTGACTGCTTGCTCTCTCCTAGCTAGCAAAACTTATTACTTCACTGGCATTAGAGCAAACTTGTCTGTGATTCCATCTTCTACTGAAGACCAGCTGAGAAATCCAGCCTAAGAAACTGAGTACTTCTGGATTCTTGTACTTTGCTTGTTATCCAGTTGTTGCGGGATAAGACAGACTGCATCCTGTAAGTCATTCTAATATATCCCCTTTCAGGAAAGGGAGAATGAGTGAGAGATCATTCCATTTCATCTTTTATTCTCTACACCAGGCACCCCAAATTGATTTGCTGCCCCTTGAACACTTTCCTCATAAGTCAACTAAAGTGTTTAATGATAAAAAAAAAAATGAATCCAGAATAGAGCCTCTACTTTTGAGATGATTCACTCGTTTCTTGTTTGCTTGTTTTGTGTGTTTTGAGCTTAGGTTTTCCTGTGTAGCCCTAACAGTCCTGAAACTAGGTCTGACTACCAGGGTGGTCTTGAGCTCAGAGATCAACCTGCCTCTTCCTGAACTGCTACTTTCCTTCAGGTTTGGGGATGAAAGTCTTTTTCCAACAGAATGGGTAGAACCTTACCTCCTTAAGGGGTTCAAATACATGCTAAGTCTGATGATTTAAAACCCAGCTTCCCACAGTGCAATGGTTTGGAGGGGCCAAGAACTACAGAATAAAATAAACTAACTGGAGATTTCTCTGTATCAGAAGGACAGTGAGTTACCATCAGAGTTCCACGGATAAAACCAAGGCAATGAAGCAGTTCCGAGTCAGTCTTGTCAAGGATACATCAGATTCTGCAGAGCATGAACTGTTGAGTGCACAAGTATTACCAGCCCTGGGTCCACAATATTGCAAGGCTGATCCAGTTTGTTTTGGCAGAGAACCAAGCTACTGCTCTGAGGAAGGCAGGATCATTAATTAGGATCTATACTTGGACTATGATTGGGATCTATACTTGGACTACAGGAGATACTATGGCAGATTGTATCATAGCATGAAGAAAGGTACAGAGGTCTCACAGGGTGAGAGTCAGAGGGAGCCACAAGTGTCCCCAGGAGATGTGGACAAAGACAAAGTTCCAGAGGATCCAGACCAACCCTCACCTAGTCTGCTCAGGGAGAAAGGGCTGGAACTTGAGTCCTGTGATGGTGTAGACTGCCCTGACCAGGATCCTGCTTCTGACAGTCCCAGGAACATAGGATGCTGGGCATGGCTTCAAAGGACTTTTGACCTGAAGATGAAATAAAGAAGCCCCGCAGAACTCTATTTCAATCCCAGGAGCCATGATGCCTGCTACGTCTTGCACTTAGGGAATCTTCTTTCAGCTCCTCTGTTACAGAAAAGGCACATACAAGGCAGTTATATCTTTGGAGTCATATGTTGTGGTTTTTTTCTTTGTTTGATTGTTTGGTTGTTTTCTGTTTTTTGTTTGTTTGTTTTTTGTTTACTGCTTTGTTAATAAAAGTGTTAAGAAACAGGAAATGTGTATTCTTCTTGTAATGGTCCAAGAGAAATATGGAGGGTAGAGTGGACACAGATGAGGATACTCTACTGTTTCCTACCGTTGGTTACAGGACTATCTGGTGGTTTGTGTTAAAGGAAGTCCATAGGGGGCATTAGACATCCTTGTTGTCAGCTGTGCTGGGACATAAGATAACCAGCAAACAGGGAGCAACCTTGAGAACTTTGAGAAACCCTTCTGCTGAATTAACATGGAGGAAGACTGATCTACCCAGATGCTTCCCCTCCAAGTTAATGTAGGGGCCACCTGCAACTCCCAACTTACACCTTCTTCCTTCTGTGTACCATAGGCTAGCCCTAAATCAGATTCACTTTGCCTTGCTTCTCTATTATGGGGTGAGCAGTCTGTGCTACTATTTCTGTGTAGGAGAATCTTACTAATTTTAGCAATTTCCAAAGCAAATTTTTGCATCACAAGGGAGCTCACTTGCAGAATCAGGACTGGCTAAGGATGCAGGTCAGGGAAGTGCTGGTCTTGACACAGAAAAAGCAGCCACCTGGACTTGAGATGGTGTCCTTCATGTTCTTCCCTTCTTGGAAGAAATTCTCATTTTAGAGTTTTCATTTAGCTTTTGGTCATCCACAATGTTTAACCTCTCAGTAGGAAATGGTTCTGAGGTAGACATGTTCACTCAGGCAGGAGGATCCCTGCAAGTCCCAGACCAGCCTGATGTACACAGAGAATTTTAGGACAGACAGGTTTATATAGAAAGAGGAACAAATAAAGGAAGGAAGGAAGGAAGGAAGGAAGGAAGGAAGGAAGAAGGAAGAAGGAAGAAGGAAGAAGGAAGAAGGAAGGAAGGAAGGAAGGAAGGAAGGAAGGAAGGAAGGAAGGAAGAAAGGAAGGAAGGAAGGAAGGAAGGAAGGAAGGAAGGAAGGAAGGAAGGAAGGAAGAAGGAAGGAAAGAGGGAGTGTGGGAAGACTGAGTGATGGATGGGTCTGATTGACAGGCATTGCTGCACTTTTGGAGAATAAAAGGAAGCAGCTGTGTAAAACAGTGCTCAGGAACTGGGAGAGTCAACTCTGACCTTTCTCATGAGACTTCACCTGCACGAGACAATGCCTGGGAAGTTAGTAGCTCTCACCCCACAGCCAACCCTTTCCTTCCAGTGCCAACTGAGTTCTGTCCAGCCTGCCGAGGATGTGGGTACTAGTGCTCAAGCATGGTCTACATCCACTGTGTGTCCAAGGAACTATTTTTGTACTTGGTTGAACTATTGCTTGCATTTTTCCTTTTCAGTATGCCCTGAAATTTTAAGTGATATTTTTCCCAAATAAAACATAATGTGTGAGGTAAGTCTTATATACAGCCTAGAGGGTGGTCAAGCAGTGTCATTGTGAAGAAGACACTTGAACACACCCTGTTCTCTGAACTTCATTTTTCAGGAAGTGTAATACAAAAGAAATTAGCACTGTAGAGAAATACTGACTAGCATGTTTTCCTTTGAATTTTCAACATTTTCTTTAATTCACATCACCTGGAACATTCAACAGAGATTGGAGGACTCGGGTAATACATCTTCGATTCACTGAGAGAATGACAGCCTTCCATAATGTCTTCCATAAAGAGATGCTCTGGAGGAAGAGTTGCTCAATTCTTCATCCACAATAGAAAATTCAAGATTTTCTTGCAGCAGTTCTGTTTTTAGTATTAAAAAATGACAAATAATAATTCAGTATCAATGGTGAATGGTGAAGGGTGATCTTGAATCTCAGACTTTAGTACTCCCCATGCTGGGCTTGATTGGTTTCTAGACATTGTCATATATTGGTATGTATAAATTTAAAGGTGTAGAAGACTTTTTTCATTTTGAATCCCATGGCGCTGTACCACATAGCAAACAAACATGTACAATTTTTCCCTATGGATCTCTGATATGTAAAAATGTTGTGTTATAGCTGCGTTTGTAGAAGGTGTTTAGCTTAGATATTGCTTGAATGTGTTCAGGTCAGAGGACAGCTACTCTAGTGACCAGTACTGATTGGTTGGATCAAGGACAGTTAAGCTTAGGACTTTTCCAGCCTGGTCACTGAGGCATAGCTATGCTAAGACAGGAACTGCTAAATTGTCCCTGTGTAATTCTAGTGGGATTGTGGAGACAAAGAGAAGGTCCCAAGGGGAGTAAGATTCCCTGCTTTGACCTGTCTTGACCCTGTCTAAATCAGTGTTTGCATTCCTGAACAAAACACCAGGACCAAGTAGCAAGTTGGGGAGGAAAGGGTTTATTCAACTTAAACTTTCACATTGCTGTTCATCATCAAAGGAAGTCTGAACCAGAACTCAAGCAGGGCAGGAGCTTGAGGCAGGAGCTGATGTAGAGGCCATGGAAGGGTGCTGTTTACTGGCCTGCTTCCCCTGGGTTGCTCAACTTGCATACTTATACAACCCAGGAGTACCAGTCCAGGGATTGACTGAAATTTCCCTTCTTGATCACTAATGAGAAAATGACCTACAGCTGGATCTCATAGAAGCATTTCTTCAAGGGAAGCTCCTTTTTTGTGTGTGATAACTGCAGCTTGTGTCATGTTGACAAACAAAACCAATCAGTACAGACCACTAGGTGAAGTTGAAACGCATCCTGAAAAGAATTCAAACAAGTATCCCAATTTAAATTAGAACCTTGGATGTTAGGAGTCAAATGGCTAGTTCACAGAGTGATCTTGTAAGACCCCAAAAAACTGAGGGTGCCCCAGCACCCCACGTCCCGGAAGACGACACCCAAATCACTCACGAGAAACAGTCTTGATGCAATAGCATGAGGATTTCTTTAATCCACAATTCTGGGTTCCACAGTCGTACACTGTGCAGGATTAGAGGACTGTAGACCACGAGTGCCGAACTGCAACAGCTTTTATAAGTTTATGACAAAGACAATGAATCACAAACCAATCATTTCTTAGCATGGAGAGCCTGCGAAATGAGATTTGTACCACTCCATAGTTTTTAGACCAATCAGTTTAAATTATTGGAGCCCGAACTCAGTGGAACAATTAGTTTCCTATATTCTTGAATGTCTACAGCTGCGTGAACTCCTGCATAGGGGTAATGGCATTCACAGAAGCAAGATAAGTTTAGCGCATTTCCAGTTACCTTATGGGGCCAAGATCACCTATTCAAGGCTTTTCTGCTAGCTCTAAACTAAGGGCGGGCTCTGAAATGTGGCCTTTTACCTAGTTTCTAACCAAGTGACATAGCATTTTAAACTTTTGACTTCTTGGGTTGTGTAGAGCTAGGTTCTATTATTTTCTATCCTTTCAATCTCCCAAATCTCCTGGGGAATGGAATCTGGGTTTTTGGAATGTTATTTAATTTAGAAATGTACGTTGTATTTACTTTGTTTGCTACTAGTCATGATTGTGTGTTCTATGATACACTGACATACATTTTGCCCTTGCATGAAAATGGCCTTATGTTATCCTGTTTAATGAAGTTTTAAAGTAAGCAAACCAAGGTGGGAATCAGAAGGAGACCCTGGTGATCATGGACCTGTCTCAAAGCACCAAGCACAGCATGCCTTTCCCTTCCCAACTCAGGAGTACAGGATGGAAGTGGTCTGGTGGTTCTTGGCTACACTGCTCAGTCAGCTAGGTGGGTCAAATGCTTAATTCAGGAATTATTAGGCCTGGAGGAACAATGCACTTCACCTTCTTTCTGAGCACTCCACCCTAGGTGGAGCAGGATCCTGAATAGCACAGGAATCCCTGCTCTAGAAAGGTTAGGAGAGGAAGTTCACCTTGATCAATGTCAAGTTCCTCCCAAGTGGCATGACACCCCAATATGGCTCTGTACAACTTGCCATAGGGCTAATATTAAAAATTTACAAAGTATTCAAGAATTTAGATACTGACAACCCAAATAAGCAATGAACCCCCCAAAACCCTCAAAAACACAACAAAACAAAAACACAACCCAACTAAATAAAAAATGGGTTTCAGAACTAAAGAAAGAATTCTCATGTGAGGAATCTTGAGTGGCCAGAAGCTTTTATATAAATGTTTAAATTCCTTAATCATCAGAGAAATGCAAATCAAAACACTCTGAGGTTCCATTTTATACCCATTAGAATGCCTAAGACCATAAAATCAAGTGACAGCAAATGCTGATGAGGATATGGAGCAAGAGGTACATTGCTCCATTGCTGGTGGGAATGCAAATCTTTACATCCAATTTGGAAATCAATTTAGCATATCCTCAGACAACTGGGAATAGTTCCACTTCAAGACCCAGCTATATTACTCTTGGATAAACACCCAAAAGATGTTCGAGCATCTCACAAAGACCCTTGCCCAATTGTGTTCATAGCAGCTTTATTCATAATAATCAGAAACTGGAAACAAATTAGATGTCCCTCAGATGAAAAATAGATAAGGAAAATGGTACAACTACACATTGGATTACTATTCAGCTATTAAAAAGCAAGATATCATAAATTTTGAAGGAAATGAATGGAAGTTGAGAATATCATCCTGAGTGAAATACCCCAGTCTCAAAAAGACATGAACAGTATGTACCCACTTGTAAGTGGATATTAGCAGAAAATGCAGGTACCACATTACACTCCACAGTCCCAAAGAAGCTAAACAAAAATAAAGGCCCAAGTAAGGAAGCTTCAATCTCACTTAGAAGAAAGAATAAAATAATGAAAGCAGGTACGTGAAGAGAGGTAACTTGGAAGAGGGGAGGGATCATGTGTGGGGAAGGACAGGAGAAATGCCCAGATGGCCATGCAAATGAGTGAAAATCTGCAGCTGACAGCGGTGAGATGGTGGTGACTATCTCCAGGATGATACTTGGCCTGGGACAAGGGAGATGCTCAAGAAACAAAGGGGTGACCTTATCTGTGATTCACTACATTGGGAATATGGAACCTGAATCGACCACATCCTGTATCCAGACAGGAACCCCAGTAGAACAATAGAGACACCAATGTTGGTAACTTTATCTGTGACTCACTGCATTGGAAATATGGAGCCTGAAGCGACCACTTCCTGTATCCAGACAGGAATCCCAGTTCACCCATGTTTCCTCTGTGCTTTTGTAGAGCGTTTGGTGCCCACTTTTTTCCCTTCCCCATCTTTTTTGTGGGCTAGGTAAGCAAGCAGTTGCCCATATCCACCAGGGTTCAGACCTCTCTCCCCTAGACAGAGTACTAAAGAAAAGCAGAGCTCGCTGTCTGTCTGGCCAGGCTGTGCCTCATGACACCCAAGCTGCTGAGCAGGCTGTACTTTCCTCAAATGTGTAATTGGGGAAATCTGAAACAGAGAAATCACTCCAGGGGATGACAAACACGGCTCTTCCGGGTGTCTGTACAGTTTATACCCAAGAATCGAATTTGTAGTCTGTGAGAGTGAACGAGGCTGTGAATGCCTTGGCCTTCCCCTACTAGAGACCCTCCAGATCCATGTGTGACCTCTGCAATAGAAGCTAATTTCACCTTACTAAACATAAATGTGTTAATAATCATGCTAAGATAATTTTCGCAAAATTTAATTGTTCATATATCACACACAGTTGTATTAGGAGACATACAGTTACTGAGTATAACCTTATCCTGCTTCATGCAAAATTCCTCAGTTGTTTCCATAAATCTACTGGCCTTACAAGAAGGCCAAAAATCAGTCTTCTAACACCCAACACAAACAATGACATTCATTTTTAGATTGTACACTTGAGTGTTTTCTTCCTATAGCAAGTGTAACACTGCCCTAGTTATGTTGTTAACTACATACTGAATAGAAATTATAATAACCCTAACTGTCTGACTTTTGTGTGTTATGGTGGTTACTCCACTTGCATAACAGAATCCTTCCATGCATGCTGTCCTTAATGACTGTCTTTTTATCAGACTCTTTGTCATCTGTTTAGTTCCATTTTGTCTCCTTAGAAGGACTCTTCTCTGAGGCATCATAACTGCTGCTCTTTCTATATCACCACTTTGGTCAGTATAAAATGTAGGAGAATTCATCGTACAAACACCAAAAAGTACAGATATCCTCTCACATGTGACTACAGTGCCAGCCCACTCATGTCCATCTTGTCACGACAGCCCCAGTGCTGCATTCGTGGAAAGACAGGAGAATTTGTCAGAAACCTGAAGAATGGGAAAGGCTAAATACAGGAATGTAAAACACATTGCCATACAACCGTGTCTTCAAATTAGGTAAGGAAGGTGGTTCAGGTGTGTGTGGTGTCCACGCAAACCAGAGGATCTGCATTTCATGAAACAGACCCTTGAAAAAAACCTAAGATGCTGATTGTAACTAATATTCTGTGTGAGTTACAGGTTATATGCAGATACAGTCAGCATGCTGGGGAATTAATCTGCTGTCCATATCATCCTCTCTGGCTTTGATATATCTCTCCCTTTAAGATCCCTTGGTCTAGCATATCATGTAAAGAAAGACTCTAAAATTTCCAAGTACAGGGATACTCAAGCACACACACACACCCACACACACAAACACACACACACCCTGACACATACAAACACACACATATACACACAGACACACAATCATATGCACAGACATACAAAAACACACAGGCATGCAGAGAGAAAGATTGGATAAACAGAGTAGGGAGAGAGAGAGAGAGAGAGAGAGAGAGAGAGAGAGAGAGAGAGAGAGAGAGAGAGAGAGAGAACACAGGAACACTCTCAACAGAGACACAGAAAACACACACACACATACAAAAAAAGTCACTACTATCATATTAGGAACTTGTCTTTATTCAGGTGCTTTATCTATTTTCTAAAAGACAGTCCTGAGATATGCAGTAAACCACAATTTCAAAAAGTGTTCTCTCCTTTTGTGTATGTTAAAGAGCTTTATAGATTAGGAGCCATTTGGTTTAAATCAGGATAGGTACAAAAATTGTACATTAACTCCACAAAGTTCAGGATATTTGAAAATTACTTTCATTATAAAAATATTCAAATAAAGTCAAGGGCAAAAAGAAAGAAGGGAAGAGGATCATAGAGAAGCCCTGTGACACATGTCACCATTTCATGCTAGGAGAGGCCTGTGTGCAGTTCTCACAATATGTATTTAGTGATGCACTGTGATCCAGGGTGATCGCACACTCACTGTGTCCTGTCTGAAGATATTTTCCAATGGTTTCCTTTCTGCTCCAACTCCTGGGTGCTGGGGTTATAAACATGGACATTAAGTCTGATTGTACAGTACTTGTGAATCAGTCCATGCGTTTGCACACATCCAATAACAACTCACCAGGCAGTGGTGATGCAAACCTTTAATCCTATAACTTGGGAGGTGGAGGCAGGGGTATTTCTGAGTTTGAGCCCATCCTTGTCTACAGAGTGAGTTTCTGGACAACTAGTGCTATACAGAGAAGCCTTGTCTCATTAAACAAAAACAAAAACTAAATAAATAAATAAATAAATAAATAAAAAGCCAAAACTAAATAAAAAATTAAAAATAAAAAACCCAAAGAATCAAAGAATCAAAAAAAAAAAAAAAAAAAAAAAACAAGAATGGAAAACAAAGAATCAATTAAAAAAACAAAAAATCAAAAGACAAAACAAAAACTAAAAATATTAGCAAAAAATAAAGAAAATCAAAGTCAAAAAATGAAAAATAAATAAATAAATAACCCCTCCAAAACAAAAAATCAATAAAAAACAAAAAATATAAAAACACTACGAAGCAAAAAAAAAAAAAAACATAAAAACCCAAACAATTAAAAAAACCTCTACAAATTATCATTCCTATCAATATCTATCTTAATTAAATCGGAGTTCAAGAGAAGTGTCTCCTGAGGAGCAGTGCACATGATGAAAACTACACTAACAACGTAGACATGAATAAACACTTAAATAGAACAATTAAACTGATATAATTTTTAATAAGAACATTTTATTACACATGGTTGTTCTGCCTGCTGAATGTCTTTGTCCCACATGAACACAATTCCCCCAGAGTCCAGAAGGAGGCATCAGATTCCACCACTATTCAAGTTAACGAGGTTTGCAGCTGTCAGGTGAGTCCTCTGAGATGGCAACAAATGTTGTTAATGGAGAACACATCTCTCCTGCACACACCACACTTGACTTTTGTCCTTCCAAGTAAGTGTGCTGGATCACTCCCAATCACAGAGAGAAAATTCTGGAAACCTGTAGTGACAGGAACATGAGGTAGCCATGCTAATTGTCTTAGGCTGTTACACATCCATGCTAGGATCTTTTGAGTTCAGGAACCAGCAGCAGGATCAGTGATTGTCAGTTTACAACAGATTTGTCACCTCTCATCTAGGATATCAGTGAAGATTAGGCCCATCAGATGACAGATAAATCCTTGTTGTCAACTTGACTATATCTGGAATGAGCTACAATTTAGAATCAGAAGGCTTAACTATGATCCTAATCTGGAGGCTCAGAGATACAAGTTTCTGACCTGGATCTTGGCATGGAGATCTTGAAGCATAGTGGCTATGAATTCCAGAAGATTAAGACAAGGAGATCTCTGAGTTCAAGACCATCTGGGATTAAAGACATGGAGGCACACACCTTTAATCTGTGCTTTCGGGATGCTGTGTGTCTGGGTGCCACTCCGTTTCCCCCCCCCCCCGCGCCCTCTTCCACCAGGACCCCTTTGTCTCTGAGGAAGCCTGGCGTGACCCCCATCACCCGCGGCCTCGCTTTCTGTTGCTCCTGCTGCCCCACTGACCCTGCCCCTCATGCCTGTCTGGCTTTCAGGATGGTGGTGCGGGCCCTCCCCTGTGTTTTGAGCAGAGGTTGCCCTGCCTGTGGGATTTGGCCTAGTGTCTGAGTGCTTATGCAGCACAAGGCTCGTGGTCTGGATGCATCCTCTGGGTCAGGGCCCTCATCTGTAGCTCCAGCCTGGCTCCACTGTGTCCTTTTGTGGGAACAGTGCCTCACTGCTTTCAATAGGCAGCTGCCTGAGGCTGATACAGGGCGGGTCACACCGCTCAGAAGGGGACCTGTGACAGCCACTAGTAGAGCTCATGGCTTCCCCATGGCCTACTTGGCTAGCAGGTGAATAACAGGGTGTGGTGCTCAAGGCTTTCTTTTAGGGGAGCTCCCAGGATTCCCTCTGACGTACATGTCTTTGAATTAAGGCAATTCCACAGAGGTGCGGCCTGTCCAGTCTCACTTAGCAGAGCCTCAGAGCCATCATCTTCCTGCTGTTGCTGGCTTGGTGCAGCCCTGGCTTCTGGGCATGGGGTAGTCCTTGCTATCGGAGCCCAGCTCTGGCTGCAGGGGCCCAGCCCTGGCTGCAGGGGTCTAGCCCTGGCTGCAGGGGCCCAGCACTGGCTGCAGGGGCCCAGCCCTGGCTGCACGGGCCCAGTCCTGACTGCAGGGGTCCAGCCCTGGCTGCAGGGGTCCAGCCCTGGCTTCAGGGCACATCCCTGGCTACAGGGGCCCAGTCCTGGCTGCAGGGGCCCAGGCCTGGCTGCAAGGGCCCAGCTCTGGCTTCAGGGGCCCAGCCCTGGCTGCAGGGGCCCAGGCCTGGCTGCAGGGGCCCAGTAATGGCTGTAGGGTCTCAGCTCTGGCTGCAGGGGTCCAGCCCTGGCTGTAGGGTCTCAGCCCTGGCTGCAGGGGCCCATTCCTGGCAGCAGGGGCCCAGCTCTGGCTGCAGGGGTCCAGCCCTGGCTGTAGGGGTCCAGCCCTGGCTGCAGGGGCTCATTCCTGGCAGCAGGGGCCCAGCTCTGGCTGCAGGGGCCCACCCCTTGCTGCAGGGGTCCAGCCCTGGCTGCAGGGGCCCAGCCCTGGCTGCAGGGGCCCAGCCCTGGCTGTAGGGTCTCAGCCCTGTGGCCCAGCCCTGGCTGCAGGGGCCCAGCCCTGGCTGCAGGTTTACAGCCCTGGCTGTAGGGGCCCAGCCCTGGCTGCAGGATTACAGCCCTGGCTGCAGGTTTACAGCCCTGGCTGCAGGGCCGCAGCCCTGGCTGTAGGTTCTCAGCCCTGGCTGCAGGGGCCCAGCCCTGACTGTAGGATCTCAGCCCTGGCTGCAGGGGTCCAGCCCTGGCTACAGTCCAGCCCTAACTGCTTTTGTATGCTCCCTTGCCTGCACCTTTCACAGCACCGTGGCACACTACACGGCAGGCAGGTTGCTCTCCTGGTGTCGGGGTTCTTCTCTCTGCTGGGCTCCAGCCTTGCTTTCATGGAACCCAAAGGGGCCAAACCAGCTGCCTCCCTCTGTGCAGGCCGCTCCAGCCTTCTTGCCCCTCCCTTTCCTGAGAGGGCATGAGGCTGTTCCCAGGCTGGTCCTAGCTCTAGGAAAGGGGCTGTGGGATGAAAGGTGAGATATAAATGTAAGGTGATGATTATTTATTTGACAGGGACAGCTGCCTGTGGTGAAAAATGTAATCCTGTAATCCTTGTGTGAAAATCGGATCTGTGCCTCAGTGAGCTGCCTGAAGCAGAAAAGAAGGACCATTTTCCCTCTCTCTCCCCACTTCCTGACCCCGCCCCATCCTTGCATGCTCTGCTCACTTCCAAAGTTCCCAAGCTCTTGTAGTCTGGTAGCATGTCTGCAGATGCATGTAACATACCTATGTATACATACATTATGCATCCTGCTGCATGTGTATTGCATACATGTGACACATACTCCATACATCTTGCTTCTTTTGATTGTGGTCAGCGGGCTACCACGGATTTTTAAGCTTTCCCACTTATAACCTCTTTTCATCAGGGAAATTTTTACATGGTCCTGGGCATATAGTATATAAATCAACCATTTCCTAACAATGAATGATAAATTTGTTTAAAGATGTTTTTTAATATACATATTTTATCATTTATTAAAGACAGTAGCAAATTTGCATACTAATGGGGTGGACGAGATTGTAAATTTTCACAGAAAGAATTAGGACTTGGTGGAATATTTGATGCAGCAAGACACAGAGCGTCTTCCGTGTTTCTCAGAGTCGATCGATATTTTGATTTAATGATCGCCGACACTGAGGCTGCTGCTTCACTCAAACACATAGCACAAAACCAGCAGAAGTCTGTTGAGGCCTATTCGAGAAACTGTTGGAAATTCTAACCCAAAATCCATTTTACAATTTTTTATGACACCCAAGACAGCAACTCCAAGAATAATTTTTGAAAACCAAACATTCGTAATGTAACACAATCCAAACGATACGCTGATTTGATTCTTAGGCGCTGAGGAGTGACTGAAGGAAAACACACAAAGCCTTTGTTTTCCGTAATCAAACCATTCTGTTTGTGTAAGCACACACAGTGCGCTATGTGCTCGAGAACACTGCTGTTCATAGCACACAGAGGTCTCTGCTCGCAGCAGAGATCCTGCAGGCTGCGTTCATCGGCGGTGTGTGGTGTGGCGGGTCCCATCCCACGTCCCTCCATCAGAACCAAGGCTGCGGGGAAGTCACATGATGCAGCACAAGTAAGCTCCACCAGGATCAACTTGGGCTCACTACAGATTTCACTTTGAGTCAGTTTTCAGTCCTTGTGAATTTTGATTGAAACTTTTCCAGCCCACCATAATGTTCATTTACAGGTGGGATTCGGCCGCAGCCCGCTGCTTAAGATGCCTGACTTTCTATGACTTTGAAAGCCAAGGCGTTCATGGTGCAATATTGCTAACCGACCTCAGCCTGATTTGAACAGACATCCTTTCTTGTTCCAGCTTGTGCATTGCACTTAGTTGTTGGGTCTTCTTTGTCCAAGCCTGCATCAGGTTTTCCTTGTCTCCATCACTATGGTAGGCTGCAAGGCCTGGTCAGCCCACTAGACCCTGTCACTCTGAGTGCTTCCTTATGATGATATTAAAATAATACATTTTGTGCACATCCGCACAACACTGACACTGTCCTCCTTGGAACAGTGTCGGGACCATGAAGCCCGCGTGTGTAATTACTGGTGATGTCACCCTTGATCGCAAGGAGGAGGCAATGCCATGCAGTGCCGTGCTGTAGAGCTATAATTTCTCCTCTGAAATTAATAAGTGTTTGGAGGAGTGAATACTTCTGACATTAGACAAATGTCCAGTTGTTCCTTGGACCTTCACCCACTGATTTTAGCTAATCCGTCAGCCGTGCTGCCTGCTACAGCAATGTTTGCATAAGTGTGATTTTCTCTTTACCTCATTGTTCTGCCTTTATTAATTGTAATTCTGGAATGAACTGCCTTCTCCCGCTTATTTATTTATTCACTTAGTTATTCTTATCATTACAGGCTCAAAAATACATAACACAATAAAAAGCACGGACAAACGATACATAATAAAAATGACATTTATTCTGTGGATTCTGGCTGAATACATGTTTACTTTGTTCCAGTCGTTCTTGCTAGAGTTACTGAGGCATCATTCAGTTGGTGCCTGTGACCTTTTGAACCAGCATGGTGCTTACCTTTTTATTTTTACAGTATTGTTTATATTCAGGCATCACAGAAAACCCTAGATTCATGCCCTGTCCCTGGAACCGGTCACTGCTGTAAGGATCCCCGTTTCTGCTAGAGACCAGGTTTTGGAACCGTGACTTAGTTGCTGCTCTAAAGAGCCCTGGCTCCCATTAGAGAATGTTTAGAAAGTGGGATGCACGCCCGAGCTTGCTTATTGATGCCAGGGTCGCACGGCTTCCAGGGCTTCCCAGAGAACAGAGTTGGGAGACACATGGCTGCCAACAAGGCCACGCGCCTATCTATATTTATTTCTATTTATATTGTTAAAATTGTGAGTTTGTGCTGATTTTTAATTGCTTTTTATTTGGCAGCATTGCAACTGGCAAGGACTTGGGAAATCAAATCCAAGCTGTCCCCTCTCAGAGGAGAGTGACTGAGGGGACCCAGGCAGGCGGTCAGAGGTAGGTCTGGGGCTGGGGCTTTGGTTTCTGGATACCTGACGTATTAGGTACATTTCTGTTTTTGTGATAAAACACCACAACCATGGCAACTCATAGAAGGAAGGGTTTATTTGTCTTATTGTTTCACGGGGATGAGAGTCCATCACCATCGTGCCTCAGCAGGAATGACCGAGAGTTCACATCTCATTCTAAGCAAAGAGAGAGAAAATGTGTCATGGTGCAAGGTTTTAAACTCTTAAAACCTACTCCCAGTGACATATTTCCTCTAGCATCCCCACATCTATACCTGACCAAGGAGGGTCACTAAGTAGGGAGCCAAGTATTCAAATGGCTGAGAATATGGGGGACACGTTATTCATACTAATGGTACCAGACATCTTTTGGCAGCAGAGGAATATGGTGTACTGAGCAGTGTCTGTCTGCATTGATATCTGCTCGGAGAGCCTGTGCTCTTCTAGTTTGGAATAAGGATCTTTACTGATATAATCAAGCTAAGATGAGATTCTCTGGAGTTGGCCATATTGGGCTAGCTGATGACTGGTGTTCATCTAAGAGAGAAATTTGGATACTGTGACAAAGGGAGAATGCCATTTGATGATGGAGGCAGAGAGGACTGATTTGTCTGCTGAGGACTGACAGCTACACCCACATCCGAGAGAACAAGGAAGGAGGCTCTCCCAGCAGCCTCACAGAGGCCTGGCTCTGTGGACAGACATCTTGGCTGTCTAGAACTCTGGGGCGTGAATTCTGTTGTTTCAGGTGTTATGTGATGTTTCTATTGTTGTGATAAAACACCACAACCATGACAACTCTACACAGTGAAGCATCTGATGGGTATTGCTGTCCATCTTCTGCAGATGGGAATATTCACTTTCTGTCAAAAGATGGTGGGTGTGGTGCCCCATATTCTTGGGCAAATGAATTCTTAGATGGCTGGATCCCCAAGTCCTCTCAGTGACTGTCCTATGTGAAATTTGTCGCCCAGGGGTGCCCTGGATTGTGCTCTGAGAACAAGACGTTGTGAGTGTGTGGTTCTATGCCAGGGCACCCCTTCAGTGACATTTGCATTTGGGCAAGATGAGGACACAGAGGGCTTCGACTGTGAATGGTGCCTTCTGATGGTCCTCACCCCCTTCCCTCTTCCCCAGACCTTAGCGCTCTGAGGCTGGTCTCCTGCAGCTTGGGTCCTGCCTTGCACAGCTCGAGGGCACCTTGTAGCGCTGGGCCTCACTTCACACATCCACTTCCTTCCTGAGGTTCACTCTGTTCCCTTTCATGAGCACGGGCAGCCCGGGGCAGCCCGGAGCATCCTGTGCTGTGTGGCGCGTAGTCACTCTGGGATCAGGGCCTCTGGCCACACTCTCCTCCAGGCTGCGTGTGGCTCCAGGCGCTCCTGTCATGACTACATTAACTCTTTCTTCCACGATGCCACGATTCTGACCTGCGTGGCTCACCTGACAGTTCGCTTACTTGGAAGAAGTGGCCTTTTAATGTCAGCTTGTATTCACTCGTAGATTTGATTGAGCACTTCTGCAGAATAGAGGCCATGGTTTACCTCAAAGATGCTCTACTTGGTTGGTATGTGTTGCCTTTATACCAGGGGGGGCGGTGGGGAGAGGGGCGGGGCAGAGGAACACCCACGTCAGCATATTTTGTTGCCTTTGGGGTAGAAGATTCAAAGCTATGTAAGGGGAAGGTGAGACCTTTTTTTGGTTTTCTTTTATTTATTTTTTTATTTTCTATATTCTTTGTTTAAATTCCAAATGATTTTCTGTTTCCCAGTTGCCCTCTCCCCAAAAGTCCCATAAGCCCTCTTCCTTCTGCCCATTCTCAGATCAAACCCCCTCCAACTTCCCCGTCCTGGTACTCCCCTACAATGCTGCATCAAGCCTTTCCAGGACCAGAGACCTCTCCTTCCTACTTCTTGGGAATCATTTGATATGTGAATTGTGTCTTGGGTATTCAGAGCTTCTGAGCTAATATCCACTTATCACTGACTGCATTCCATGTCTGTTCTTTTGTGAATGTCAGCCCAGGAAGCTGAAATGGCAGCTCTGAAAATGTCATTAGATATAAGAAAGGACATTAAAGTCATTAGAGCCACTTCCTGTGGTGTAACAACACTTCTTATTATGTTACAGTCACTTCGTATCAAGCCACAGCCACTTCCTGTGACAGTGACGTTCACTTCCAGTCATAAAATGGACACTTTCTCTAAAACTTGAGACAATTCCTGTGATATACACTCACTTTAGGTTAGGGCCAGGCCCTTCCTGTGGCATCACAACCACTTCTGGGTGTGGCATGGACACTTCCTGTTCTTCAAATAGTCACTTCCAGTGCTGATGTGTTTCTCTGCTTCCTCTGGGTTCATAGACTTAGCCGTGCCTTACTCACTGTGGTAAGGTTATCTTTTCCCCAGGGTCAAGACACAGAGGGCTGGTGTGCCATTGCTACTTCTCATTTCCATGGGACCATTTATAAGGCGAGGAACCTTCTGATGAGCAAGGACTAAACTCCATCCCAGAGTGCAACAAGACAGCCCAGGGTGTGGCCCCTAGAAATCAGGTTCCTCATGTCCTTGATTGCACCAGACCCAGGAGTCCCCACACTCTCTGATGAGAAAAAATATATGATCTGGGCCAAAAACCTGTTGATGTCTCAGTGTTGTAAAAGATGAGGGAGGACAGCTAACTGACTACAAACTAATGTTTGAGAGAAAATGGGTCTACACAGAAATAAAGGAAGAAATGAGAGACTTTCTAGAGTTCATTGGAAATGAATATGCAACATGCACAATCTCATGGAACACAAAGAAAATGAAAGTGGAGCTAAAAGAAAGTTCACAGCACAAAATGCCTACATGAAAAAATTGGAGAACTCCCATGCTGGCAATTTAGCAACACGTTTTAAAAGCTCCAACAAAAAGAAGTGAGGGAGCAAAGAAAATGAGGAAGAGACATCAAGAAATTATCAAGTTGGGGGATGAAATTGATAAAATAGGAAGAGAACAATTCAAAGAATTAATGAAACATGGACTTGGCCTTTTGATCCTTTTATTAGACAAGATAAACAAACCCCTATTAAAAGATAAAGAATTTACAAAATAATGAAATCTAAAATGAAATGGGGGATTACATAACAGGTAATGAAATCCAGAGAGTAGTAAAGACGTAGTTTAAAAAGGGTGCATTCCACCAACTTGGAAATTCTAAAAGAAATAGTTAACTTCCTCAATATATTCCACATCCCAAAATTAAACTAGAGAAAAACAACTTAAACTGACATAAACATGAAGGAAAACAGAATTCATTAAAAATATGTCCCCAATATGAGCCCACGTCCATGAGTTTAAGGGTAGAGTCCTACCAGACTTTCAAAGAGGATTTAACAAGAATTCAGTGTTTTCAACAATATAGAAACAAAATAAATATTAGTCAATTTATTTTCTGAACCCCTGATTACTCATAGATCCAGTCAGGAAAGACTGAGCAATTAAAGATAATTACAGACAAATTATCCCTAAAACCACAGGTTCAAAAATACTTAAAAGATAAAACAAATAAAATAAAATATAAAACACATCAAAAGATCGTCCACCATTAACAATGAGGAAGGCTTCATTCTAGAAACAGTGACGGTTCAACAAAATGGGATTAAAGTGTAAGAAAAACCAAGAATTGATCATTTCATGAGGTAAGGTAAAATTCTCTGACAATATTCAACACCACTTTATGATAAATTTCTCAGAGTTCTGGTGCTTACTGGGGCTGGAACACGGCTCCCTCTATTCCATTATCAGCAGCTTTCAATATTTCAAATACATCACGGCCTAATCTTGGCTTTCCTGGAACTTGCTTAGAGATCTACCTTGATCTCAAAGATCTGCTTGACTCTGTCTCGTGAATGGTGGGTTAAAAAGAATGTAACACCATGACATGAACTAAGCTTTTCTATTTATATTTTAAACTCAGAACCCAGAATCCAAATCTATCTCTTGGCAATTTGACACATAATTGTATCTTCATGTGTCTACATCAAAACAGTATCCAGGTAATAATAATTCCTAACATGATACAGTTCTCTTTCATACAACTGCAAATCCATATGTTTAGCTGAATGTAATCTTGTCCTAATGTAACCATTCCTTTAATGCCATTGAATATCCTTGATCAGACAATTAAACTTCATTCAACTTCCTGATAAAGCCTTGTATTTTGAACCTTTCTTTTTTTATTTTTCCTTTCTTAGTTTCTATGGTATTTAAAAACTTTCAGGCCAAATTCTATGCGGTGATTTTCATGACTTACTTTGTCAATACAATTAATGTAATCATCTTTACCTTAACCTCAAAGAAACTCTTCAGATGAGGGTAGCGAACTTCTTTGCAAAAACATAAAAAAAAAAAAAAATCGCCAGAATGGAAATAATCCCAAGCACCCATGTCTATCATATCCTACTTTATGATACCCTCCTAATTCCCAGTTAATTCATGATCATTTTCATTATGTTTCTCTCCAGCACACAGAATTTGGAGACTTATCCCTGGTGAAAACACTTTACCACATTGATTACATTAATAAGTTTTCTGTCCAGTGTGTGTTCTTTTATGATACTGGAGACAACTGGGTCTTGCAAAGGCTTTACCACATTGATTATATTCATAAGGTTTCTCTCCAGTATGTGTTCTTTTATGATTTTGGAGATTACTGTGATAGGCAAAGGCTTTACCACATTGATTACATTCATAAGATTTCTCTCCAGTATGTGTTCTTTTATGTCTTTGGAGATCACTGGGTCTTGCAAAGGCTTTACCACATTGATTACATTCATAAGGTTTCTCTCCAGTATGTGTTCTTTTATGTCTTTGGAGATCGCTGGGTCTTGCAAAGGCTTTACCACATTGATTACATTCATAAGGTTTCTCTCCAGTATGTGTTCTTTTATGATATTGGAGATTACTGGGCTGTGCAAAGGCTTTACCACATTGATTACATTCATAAGGTTTCTCTCCAGTATGTGTTCTTTTATGAGTTTGGAGATTACTGGGTCTTGCAAAGGCTTTACCACATTGATTACATTCATATGGTTTCTCTCCAGTATGTGTTGTTTTATGATATTGGAGATTTTTGCATCTTGTAAAGGCTTTACCACATTGATTACACTCATAGAGTTTCACTCCAGTATATCTTCTTACATGCCTGCAACGATAATTAGCACATGTGAAAACTTTACGGCATTCATTACTCTGATCAATCATGTAATCAATATGAATTATGTTTACGATTTGTCTAATTGTTAAAAAAAGCATCTTGAGGATTTAGCACTTTATATGTTCATGGTGTTCTCACTCATCATGAGTTGTTCAAGACATCTGTAATGGTTATTACATGGCTCATATTTATAGTACCCTCTTTTTGTATGATGTATTTTGGCTATCTGAAGAAAGTTATAAAAACTCTGATCTTTATAACACTGATTGTATTCATATTTTCCTCTACTGTGAATTACAACATTTTTGACTGCAAACCAGGACCCAAAGAAAAATTTCCAAATTCCTAAGTGCCCAGAAAGGTTTTCTACACTTTCAGTTTAGGGATATTCCCTGTAAAACTAAAAAAAACAAGTAATTGCAAATGTCTTTCATATTCCTAATTACTTTCAAAGGCAGAATACTACATATCTTCTTCTTTCAGAACAAAAAAATTTATGTTTCATTTTTCAATATCCCAATGCTAACATAATTATTATCCATTATGACACATGATATACCTAATAAAAAGAATGATAAATGAAAGGTTTACTCATTACATTCACACTGTTTGAATTTTTGTTTGTCATAACATGTGCAATATGGACTAATGTTTCTCCACAACAATATTCTTGGTTCTCATAAAATTCCCTCTCACCAAACTGAACCATATTTCTAAAAGAATATGAGTATCACCAAATTTTCTATGGACTATTTGCTTATTAGAATGTTTTGGATATAAATTTATCACTATTCAATGTGCAATTTCGAAATACTATGAGACTATACAGATGGGCAGATCCACAGCACAGGTCTAATGGAGCTACTTATCAAATGGAGACACAAATCAGATATTGGATCTTGAGGTACATGGTTTTGTAAGAATATTATAATCATATCTACACTTAAGGGACTGTTATTTTACACTTTTGCTTTCTGCTGGAGATTCCATAAGATATTAAAATTTCCTCAGAGACAAATTTGTAACAGCTTGCACATGAAAATTACCTTTCATGACTTCTATTATTTTGACAATGTTCTTCAAGATGATGCTCTACACAATTATAGCCTAAAACACAGTAATAGAAAATGAATGATATATTATTGGAAAATAGGCAAAATTAATGGTACTGTGAATTTTAACTGCACCGTGATAGTTACAGTGAAAATTCAGTGAAACTGAATTATTCAGCTCAATTTTTATACAATTAAAATAATAGAAGATCGTCTATAACCAAGAAACATTTGGTTCCTTCAGAAAAAAAAATAGTCTTACCTATAGCTTTGAGGTTCAGGTAGGTTTCAAACATCACATTTTTGTAGAGACGCCTCTGGGAAGGATCCAGCAAATTCCACTCCTCCTCAGTGAATTTCACATGCACATCATCAAAAGTCACTGCATCCTAAATATCAAATACATGTACAACACAAAGCATGATACTAACATCTCCAGAAAATAAATATATGCTTTCTCAAATATATATTCACATCATTCTCATGCTTGCTCTGCTTATTTTCTGACTCAGAATTTATAATCACTGTGTGAGTTTAGAAGGAGCTTTAATTATAAGATACACCACTGTTATTTTGAACACTTTGAATTAGATACAGCCTCGCCAGAGAAATGCCAGCTTAGAGGGACATGCAGGGGAAACAGATCCACAGTACTGAGAACACATCTGAAAAATTGTAGGAACATTTACTAACTATAAACATGATGGGCAAGCTGGGTGTATTTTCTCATGTCCTTAATCACAGAGGCACAGGCAGATGTATGTCCAACAGCTTGACACTGTCATGGCCTTTGTAATGTGTTCTAGGAGACCAATAGTTATCTTTTAAGACCCTCAATCCCTACAAAAGTCAACCAAGAAAACAAAAATGATAGATAACTCACAGTTCATTAGTAAAGTTTCTACAAAGTATTATAAATTCACTGCACATCTGTATTCATCTGGCAGAACATGAAGTGTAACAGTTTAAACTATAACATTAATAAAACTTTACTAACAGAGAATATATGCTTAAATTGTTATAAGTGTACAGATGAAAATGATATCAATATAAATGTTTATTATTATAAGAAACGTAGGGCAGGAGAGAGAGCTCAGCAATGGAAAACTCTTGTTAGTCTTAAGCATAATTGTGGTCAATTTCTTGCATACACATGGGGACCAACAACTACTCATTACTTCAAGATCAGGAGTTCTGAGGCTTTCTTCTGACAACAGTAAAGATGAGACAAACATGATATTCTTACTCATGCACAGAGGCAAAATATTCCTAGTTATTCAATCATTTCATAACAAACATAAGACTGAGGCAGAATTTAATATACCTGGCACACAATGACACTAAAACCTCAGATAATATTGATATCATGAACATATGCTATCCTGAGAAATAGAATATATTCTATATAGTTGTCCAAAATTCAAAACTACAGATGTGGATGTAAAACATGTTTATTTAAAAAATCTAGAAAAATGGATACAACTTGATATTATCATCCTGAGTGAGGTATCTGAGACCTAAATAGACATACATGTATGTAATCATTTACAAATGAATAATAACCACAAAGTACAGGATAGCCATACTACATGTCTTGACCCTGAAGAAGATAAACAAGAAGGAAGGCTAAGGGGCTGAATCTATGGCTCAGCTGATAAGATCACTGACTGCTCTAATGAAAGTCCAGAGTTCAAATCCCAGCACCCACATGGTGGCTGAGAACTACCCATAATGAGATCCAACATCCTATTCTGGTGTGTCTGAAGACAGCTACAGTGTGCTTATATATAATAAATAAATAAATCTTTAAAAAGAAGAAGGAAGACTAAAATAAACCTGGTTGAATCTCATTCAGAAGTAGAAATAAAACAGTCATTTGAGGCAGATGAAAGAGAGAGAACTGGAAGGAACAGTAGATAAGAAAGGGGAAGAGAGGTAAGGAACAGGTGTGGTGAGAGAAATGGAAGGGCCATAGGGTGAGGAATATTAATTGAAGTCTGCAGCTGTCAGGGGTGGAAGGGTGCAGGCAATTTTATGATGTGCCACAGACCAGAAAAGGGAGGGCAACAGGAGTCAGTGGGGGTGATCATAGCTGAGATGCATAGCAGTGAGAAATGGACCCTGAAGAGGGACACATCCTAAAGCCAGGCAGGACCACCAGTGGAGAGTTTATTACACAAACCAAACCAAAAACCTTTCCACCCCAAAGTTGTCCTTTCTACAAAAAAAAAAGTAGGCACATAGATGGAGCAGAGAATGAGGGATTAGACAAATAGTACCCTGCCCAACTTGAGACCCACCCCACGGGCAAGATCCAATCCCTGACATTACTGAGGGTATGCATTGTTATACTTCCAGGGAGTAGCTTAGCATCATTGTCCTCTGACAGTATCCATCCAGGACCTGACTGAAACAGATGCAGAAACCCACAGCGTAAAATTGGACAGAGTCTAGGGGATCTTTTGGAAGACTTGTGGAAAGGATTGAGGACCCCCAAAGGAACAGGAAGTCTATAAGACGACCCTCAGAGTCAATTAACCTGGACACTAGGAGACTCCCAGAGACTGAGTCACCAAGTTCAGAGCATGCAAAGGATGGACTGAGTACCCCATCATATATGTAGTATGCTAGGTACTCAGTCTTCATGTTGTTTCCCAACAAATGGAGCGGGAGATGTCCATTATGCTGTTGCCTGTCTGCCCAAATGGTTCCCCTAACTTAGTTGCTTTGTCTGACTTCAGTAAGAGAGGATGTGCTGAACCATGCAGAGACTTGAAATGTCATGGTTGGTGAATACTCAAGTGGACCTCACCCTCCTTGAAGAGATAATAGCAGTTATGTGTGAAGGTCTATATAAGGTATAATGGAGAGATGGTATCAAGTGGAATTTAAATTAAATAAATAAATGAACGTTAAACAAATAATTCAAAAAAATGAACAAATACATATTAATAGAATGAAAATATGGAAATCAGCCTATTATTTTAAAATTTTATCTCACTCAATATTTCAGGTAATAAGCTAAGTTGGAAAGATGTTTGGCCAAAATGTCACACGAATGACCTCTTGACAAAGGTTACGCAGATTCTAATTTGCATGGTTATATAGTTTAAAATATATATATATATATATATATATATATATAGTTTAAAATATATGGTTTAAAATGCATGGTTAAATACTTACTAATGGACAGATGAAAATAGTAATAATATAAATGTTGATCATAAATAAGCAATGTAGGGTAGCAGATCTCAGCAGTAGAAAGCTATTGCTGGTCTTTCACATAATGTTGGTCAATTTCTTGCAAACACATGGGGGCCAACAACTGCACATTATTTCAAGATCAGGAGTTCTGCGGCCATCTTCTGACAGCAGGAAAGTTGAGACACACATGATATCCATATTTGTTCACACAGGCAAAATATTCCTATTTATTCAAACATTTCAGAACAAGCACAAGACTGAGGTAGAATGCCATATATATAGCACTCAATGACGCTGAAACCTCTGATAATATTGATGTCATGAACATACACCATCCTGAGAAATAGAATATAACCTATATATTTGGAAAATTTTCAAAACTAAAGATGTGGACCTAAAACAGCATAAAATCCTATGTTTATTTTACAAAAATTGCAGGCAAGTGGATACAACTAGATACTATCATACTAAATGAGATATCTTAGACCTGAAAGGACATGCATGTAGGTACTCATTTACAAATGAATGATAACCATAAAGTGCAAGATATCCACACAGCATTTCTTGGCCCTGAAGAAGATAAACAAGAAGGAAGGCTAAGGGTCTGAAAAGATGTCTCAGCTGGTAACAGCACAGACTGCTCTTTTAAAAGTCCAGATTTTCAAGTCCTAGCACACACTTGGTGGCTCACAACCACCCATAATGAGATCTGACACCCTCTTCTGGTGTGTCTGAAGACAGATACAGTGTGCTTACATATAATAATAATAAAAAAAATCCTTAAAAAGATGAATGAACACAAAAATGAGCATGGGTGAATCTCACTCAGAAGTGGAAATAAAACAGTCATTTGAGGCAGATGAAAGAGCAAAATGTAAGGACCAATAGTTAAGAAAGGGACAGGAGGTAATGAAAAGGTGTGGTGAGAGAAATGAAAGGGCCATATGGTCAGGATAATGAATTAAATCTGCAGATATCAGGAGCTGAATGGTGCAGACAACTTTAGCATGTGGGAGTCTATGGAGGTGATCATAATTGAAAGGCATAGCAGTGAAAATTGGACACTAAAGAGGCCACATCCTGCAGCCAGGCAGGACCCACAGTGGAGAGATAATTACACCAACCCAACCAAAAAACTTTCCACCCAAAATTTGTCATGTCTACTAGAAATGCAGACAAAAATATGGAGCATAGAATGAGAGAATGGCCAGACTACACCCTGCCCAACTTGATACCTATCCCTTGGGCAACACCACTTCCTGACATTACTGAGGATATGTATTGTTAAACTAAAGAAGATGACTGTTAATGTACAAGAAGCATCAAAAATACCAAACAGATTGTGGAAGTGTCTCTTTGCCACATAAAAATCAAAACACTAAACATATAATTTAAAGAAATATAAAAAAAACTACAGGAGAAAAAATAACAAACTAAACAAAACAAAAATTATTAATATATGAATTTAGAACTATTAGATTCATATCCATCTTCTTTTCTTAAGGATTGAATTCATTATTTCTACAAAGTTCTCAGTACATGTATTCCTGCAGGCCAGAAGAGGGCACCAGACCCCATTACATACAGTTATGAGCCAGCATGTGGTTGGTAAGAATTGAACTCATGGCCTGTATAAGAATAGCCGGAGCTCTTAACCTTTGAGCCATCTCTCCAGCCCTAACCCTGTCTTCTTAATGTATATTATAAAAGACAAAAAGGTTTGGACCCAGGTCCTGCATAGTCACAGAAAGCACTCATGCTGCTACAGGAAAGCAACTAGTCCAGATGTTCTGGACAGAATTACAATCAACCATGATACTTAAGGTATTTATATTTCATGGCCTGAGTTAGCAGCTAAGAAGCAGCAATAGACACCTCACAGGAAGTCACATCTTAATGATGCTTCTGATCCAACTCCATAGAGGATCCACAACCCCAGCACCCACTGCTCAGCTACATGTTCCTTCCCATTGTGGGCAGATATCCTGTACTCACCATGTCTTGATTTCAGAGCTTCCCTGAGGTCCCCTCACAGCACACAACAGCAGAGCTCAGAGCAGGATACAGAGAACCATTCAAGCTGCCCAGCCACAGGGAACACCTCAGAAGGAGAAGATGAGGGAGAGAGTGAAGAAGATCAATCAGCATAAATGTCTAGAAAACATTTCCAATAAAATCCTAAATGAAAATTTCCTAAACTAAAGAAGGTGCCTGTGTAAGAATAGCCAGAGTTATTATAAATATATAGCCAGAGTTAATGTAAAAGCATGCAAAATACCAAATAGATTGGGGAAAAGTCCCTTTACTGCACAATAATTGAAACACTAAGGAACTAAAGTAAAGCAATAAAAAAAAAATGTTACCCTGGGACCTACTCCGCCCATCCCACAGCCCTTGACCCCAGCCAGCTGCAACTTGATCATTAATGTTCCTTGGGAAAGCGCCAGCCCAGACCTCTGTAAACTCTACCAGGTCTTTGTCATTTCACAGCCCAGCCTGTGTCATTAAGGATCAGGATGCAGTTTATTGGCCTGTGAATTCCCTGTCTCACCAGCTCACAGCCAGAAGCCAGGGCCGGGTGCACAGCCCAGTAACCCATGGCGGCCAGGCTCGGCTTCTGTTACCACAGGAGGGTCGTGCCAGGAGGCCACTGTGCCCGCCTGGAGGAGCCCCAGAGCGGGTTTGCACTCCTCCCCACTGTAAACTTTCCAGAGCGGGAAGCCTGCTCTTTGCCCGGCCACTGTTCCTGCCCGGAGCACAGAGTTTGCACTTTGCCCTGCTGCAAACTTTCCAGAGCAGAGTGGGAACCCCCGCCTTGCGCAGCCATTGTCCCTGCCCAGAGGAGCACAGAGAGGGTTTGCACTCCGCCCTGCTGCAAACTTTCCAGAGCGGGAAGCCTGTGCCTTGCCCGGCCACTGCCCCAGCCTGGAGCACAGAGAGGGTTTGCTCTCTGCCCCGCTGCAAACTTTTCAGAGCAGAGACGGAAGCCCCCACCTTGCCCGGCCACTGTCCCTGCCTGGAGGATGAGAGAGAGGGTTTGCGCTCCGCCCAGCTGCAAACTTTCCAGAGCGGGAAGCCCGCACCTTGCCCATCCACTGTCCCTGCCCAGAGCACAGAGAGTGTTTGCACTCCGCCCCACTGTAAACTTTACACAGCGGGAAGCCCGCGTCTTGCCTTGCCTCCCCAAACTTACAGACTGCGTCTGTGGAGAGGATAGGAGGATAGCGCAGAGTGACCTGAGAGCTCACAGACACCCACAGCATGGAGCACTATCTTCATCTGGATGCGCATGGGAATGCGGTCCCGTTCCACAATTCCAGGCAGGGCTGCTCAGAGCCCGGGAAGCTAAGCAATCCCAGCAGGAGTAAATGCACTCACTCACCTCCTTCCCGCCTCTGCCAGACCTCTGACCAACGCACACATTCAAACTCCCAGCCCACTTTGATTCATAAAAATTAAAGACAGGAAATGACGACATTCCAGGAGGCAGGAGGCAGGGCGGGCACTGGGGTGACGTCAGGGGTGGTGCCAGAGGTTGCTGGGTGATGGACAGGGATGCCAACATGGCGCCCGCCAGGGGCTGAGGTGCATGGTCGGGGTCGGGGTCGGGGCTCAGGGAATGTCAGGGGGCGTGGCCAGCGGTTGCTGGTTGTCAGTCAGGGAATCCAACAGGGCTCCCACCCGGGTCTGAGATAGATGAGCAAGGGGCGGGGTTGGCGTGCTGTCAGGCGCAGGGCCAGCAGTCTCTGAGTGACTGACAGTGATGCCAATGTGACTTTTTCACTGAATTTGAAGAAATATATAAATATGTGTGTTAAATTTGAAGAATTTGATGTACAATAATACATATGAAAGTGTACACATGGATAATACATCAAAACTGACTGACAAACCATGTAAAAAAATTCTAATCAAATTGATGGCTTTCATGGAAAAATGCTTCTTGTAAAATTGAAGAAATATACAGAAAATTTATTTAAAATTAAGATTTGGCATTGAAAATAAATACACATTAAAAAGTGACAAAGAAAACTAAATGTGTAGGCAAACTCAATTTTAGGAAAAAATTGAAAAATAAGTGTTAAAATTGAAGAATCTGTTGGAAAATAATAATGGTAAAAGATAAATCATCTTTACTGAATCAAGCACTTACAAACATTTTCTTATTAAATTAATGATTTTCATGGAAAATATTTCTGATAAAATTGAAGCAGTGCATAGAAAAGTAGTGTTAAATTGAAGATTTTTCATGGGAAATTATTCAGATAATATTGTGTACATAAAACATGTCTAAATAATTGAAAAATTAAATAGAAATATTTTCTGATAAAATTAAAGTTTCTCTTAACTAATATTCAAGTAATATTGAAGAAATATATACAAATATGTGTTAAAATTGAAGAATTAGCTGGAAAATAATAATAGTAAAATGGAAAACATAGAAAAAATATATATATATATATACTATACAATATACTATATAATATATCCAAGATTACACAGATCTGACACTCTGACCGAAGAGAACAAAACAGAATAATCTTATTTTCCTGATCGCTGTCCGCAGGCATCATCTCCAAGCAAGACCGTCCTGAGAATGTCCCGCCCGTCCTGAATCTCCACGTGCTGAAGGTGACCCTGGAACTGCCTTCTAACAAGTTCATGCGGCCAAAGCCTAGGAAGAAAGTGGACATCTCAAGTCTTCTGCTGCCAACGTGATGGGCTGGCTCTTCTCTCCATCCTGACCCGGGTCTCCACAGCTAACACATTTGGAAATAAAACACAGCACTTTCCCATTGTTCTGACACTAACAAATCTCAGTGGCTGAGACCTCTGGCTTTTGAAAGGGAGGTGATCAACATTTGTGTCCCAGGAGAGTCTCCCGGGATGGGCACCTCAGCTTCTGTTCAGTAGAGGAAGAGCATTAACAGGAAGAAAAAGCCTGTTCCCCATGACATAAACAATACCTTGTCTGAATATTCTAGTGAACCCTGGAGAGTTCTAGACATCCCCTGTGATGTCACCAGTGATGTCACAGCACCCTCTGCTCTCAGGGCTTTCAATTAGTCCCTAGAGATTTCACCCATATTTATGTTTGCAAGATGGAGGAGGTGTCTGCTTGAGAGTGAGGATGGGGAGCTTAAGAGAAGTGAGAGAGAGGCCAAAGGAAGCTGACTTTCCATCTCACTGTAAACCAGTGAGGAAGATGTGGTCCTGGGAAAGGTACAGTGTACACAGTGTGTCATGGAACAGTGAAGTGAAATTTCCTGTAGTAGGCACACTTGAACATGGCTTCCCAGTAGTTGGTAACAGGAAATGGTGTGCCCATATATTATTTAGAAATAATATGTACTCACCTACATCCTCATCTGATAGGAGGGACATAGAACTCTTGAGTAGTTTCAATAAGTAACAGTAACCCTATCATTAAATTTACAAAGGTCTGTTTCATTTATTCTTTCTTTTTTATTGATTATTCTGTTTGTTTACATTTCACATATTATTCCCCTTCTAGGTTACCCATCAGGAAGCACCCATTTCACTCCCTCCTACCTTCCCATGGGTACTCCTCCACCTACCCACTCACCCACTCCATTTTTGTATAGAAAACTGACAATTTGTTGTCTAATTCCCCAACCATGGTCAGCAGCAGCTGTAGATGGAAAATATTACAGTTAAATAGTTGACATGAAAAATATTTTTAAAATAATTAAAAGAAATTATAAATATAATACTTTCTGATAAAATTGAAGAAATATATAGAAAAGGGGTTAAAATAGAAGAATTCTAAGGGAAATGATATAGTCAAAATGCTAGTAGTAGTAAATGTATGAATACTAACTGACAAAAGATGTAGAGAACTTTTCTGATAGAATTCCAGATGTTTGTGGGAGTCATTTCAAAAGAATAGAAGAAATATAAAGAAAGACATGTCAAACTGAAGAATAGGATAGAAAATAATATAGATAAAATAGTACTAAGACAAAATGTATCTATACTAACTGACAAGCAATGTAGACAACTTTTCTGATTGAATCAAAGATTTCATGGAAAAATATCTGATACAATTTATGAAATATATAAGAAAAACTTTTACAGTGAAGAATTCGATAAAAATAATGTAAATTAAAGTGTATACATAGTTAGTATATCAAAACTAATTGACACTACATGTAGTAAAATATTCAGATGAAATTGAAGATTTTCATGGAAAATTGTTTTGATAAAATTGAACAAATATATAGAAAAATGGGTTAATATTGAAACTTGGAATCCAAATTAAAAGAGATGGAAGTAGAAAACATCCCAAATCTAAATGAATACTCACACTGAAAATTTTGAATAAATAGAAAATTTACATGGAAAAACATTTTTGAAAAAATGGAAGAAATATATAGAAAAAAGTTTGAAATTAAAATATTGGATGGGAAATAATTTCCCATAATAGAGTCTGTATTAATGCAAACTGACAAAGCTTGTAGAACAATTTTGAGATAAAATGGGAGATATCATTGAAAATATGTGATAAAATTGAAGAAATATATAGAAAGAAAAGTTAAAATTGAATATTTTGATGGAAATTGACACTTGTCAAATAGTAAGCATTGAAAGCCTTTACAAATTGAAAGAGTAAGTAGAAAATTTTCTGAAAAAAAAAACCTTTCATAGAAAGCCTTTTCGATGAAATTGGAGAAATATATAAATATATGTGTTAAAATTGAAGAATTTGATGAAAGGTAATACACATGAAATTGAACACATAGATAACACATCAAAACTGACAAACCATATTGAAAAATTCTAATCAAATTGATAGATTTCATGGAATATATTTCTGATAAAATTGAAGAAATATATCGAAAAAATATTTCAAATTGAGATTTGGCATTGAAATTAAAACACATTAAAAGAATGACAAAGAAAATATATCTAAAATTAGTGCACAGGCAAATTTTAGGAATAAATTGAAAAATAAAGTGTTAAAATTGAAGAATTTATTGGAAAATAATAATGGTAAAAAGATAAACAGAAAATGTATTTTACTAAATGCTCAAGCACATACAAAAGATTTCTGATAAAAGTGATGATTCTCATGGAAAATATTTCTGATAAATTTTGAAGATATATTGAGAAGAATTGCTAAATTGAAAATTTTCATGGGAAACAATTCAGATGAAATTGTGTACATAAAAATATAAGAGTTAAAATTGAAAAATGGAAAATCAAAATGGTAAAAGAGTTTACATAGAAAATATACCTATACAATTTGTCTAAGGACATAGAAAAAAATTGATCAAATTGAAGATTTTGATAGAAAAGCCTAGACGAGTTGAATACCCAAGACACAATTTACATAACAAATGATGCCCAAGACATAGGAAGAACAAAGTATGGATCCTTGGGTCCTTTGTTGAAAGGGAAAAAAATACCCACAGAATGAGATACAGGGACAAAAGTTTGAACAGAGTCTGAGGGAAAGACCAGCCAGAGACTGCCCCGCCCAGGGATGCATCCTATACAGTTACAAAACCCAGACACTATTGTGGATGCCCACAAGTGCTGGGTGACAGGAGCTGGATACAGCTGTCACCTGGGAGGCTCTGCTAGTGCATGACAAACACAGAGGGGGCACTCTCAGCCAGCCATTGCACTGAGCACAGGGTCCCCAATGGGGTAGCTAGAGAAAGGACCCAAGGAGCAGAAGGGGTTTGCAGCGCCACAGGAGGAACAACAATATGACTCACCCAGTACCCCCCAGAGCTCCCAGGGACAAAACCATCAACCAAAGAGTGCACAGGGAGTTAGTTACCCATGGCCGCAGACGCATCAGCAACAGAGGATGAACTTGTTAGACACCAAATGAGGGAGAGGCCCCTGGTCCTGGAAAGACTTGATGCCTTAGCGTAGAGGAATGAGAGGCCAGGGAAGTGGGGGAGGGTTGACTGGGGAAGGAGAGATGGTTCATGGGATTTTTGGGGTAGGGGTGAAACAGGAAAGTGGACAACATTTGAAATGTAAATAAAAATATACCAAATAAAAAATTAAAAAATAATTAAATCTGACCAGAAAAAGTATTCTATGTTCTTGGTCAATTACTACAGGTATATTTTCTAGGGGTATATTTAGCCATTATTATTTTTCAGCATATTCTTCAATTTTGACATATTTTCTATAACTTTCTTCAATTTTATGAATAATATTTCCATGTTAATCTTTAATTTTAAAACTTTTCTATATTTCTTTATTTTTATCAGAAATAATTTACATCAAAACTTTAAGTTTTATCACCATATTTTCTGTGTTCTTGGACATTAAGTAAAAGTAAATGTCATATGTTTACATTTTTACCATTATTATTTTCTAACAAACTCTTTGATTTTAGTACTTTCTATGTATTTCTTTAATTTTATTAGAAATATTTTCTATGCATATTTTCAATTCTATCAGAAAATGTTTCTACTACCTTTTACAATATTTTAGATGTTTTTATGTCTACCACTTTACCTGAATTATTTTCCATGAATATATTCAATTTTACCACTTTTATATATATATTTCTTCAAAAATATGACAAAAATTTCCATCAAAATCTTTATTTTTATCAGAAAAGTTATTTACTTAACTCTTTAACTAGTTTAAATATTTTCTATGTCTACAGTTTATTTTAATTGTATTATTTCCATGAATTCTATTTTAATTTTTAAATATAATTCTATTTTTATCATTAATATTTTTCAACATCTTAAATTTTATCAGAATATTTTCTGTGTTTGTTCAGTTAGTATAGATATATTTCTATGTTAACCATTTTACCATTATTACTGTTCATCAAATTTTTCAATTTTAACACTTTTTCTTGGTATTTATTTAATTTTTGTATACTGTTCTTCAATTTTATCTATATTTTCTATGCAAATGAATTTTATCAGAAAATGTTTGTGCTTCCTTCTTCAATTATTTTAGAACTGTTTAATATGTCTACCCTTTATTCTGTATTATTATACATGAAACCCTTCAATTTGAACACATATTTATATATTTCTTCATTTTTTTCAGATATTCGATGTAAACCTTTAATGTTATCAGTCTATATTTTGACTCAATTCTTGAATTAGTTTAGGAATATTTTCTATGTCTACAATTTTATTTGTATTATTTTCCATGAAAATCTTCAATGTTAATACTTTTTTCTATGCTTCTTCAATTTTATCAGAAATATTTTCCATTAATATCTTTAATTATTCAGAAAAAAATTTCTATGTTCTAGTCAATTAGTAAAGACATATTTTCTATGCTGTCTATTTTACCATTATTATTTAACAATGCTTTCTAATCTTTTAAAACTTTTTTCTCTATATTTCTTCAATAGTTTCAGAAATAGTTTCCATGTAAATCTTCAATTTTAACACGTTTTATAAATATTTCTTTAATTTTATTAGAAATACATTCAATGTAACTCTTCAATCACAACAGTGAGTATGTTAGATGCAAAAGGTTTAAAAACATTCACCCAATATACTGTTTAATGCATATTAAAATTACGAGAACATGTGTATGTGTGTGTGTCTTTCATTCACAATTCCAAAACATTTGGGCAGGTCTAGAGAAGACATACTCACCCACTGAAAACAGAACACCATCACATCATACAGCTATCTTATTTAAGTGTGTCAGGATGCTTGTCTGGACATGGTTCCTTTATAGTCAAATTTGCTCAATAGAATTAATTTTATGACTGGGTCTACTGAAGAATCCATTCTTGATAATAAAATGAATAATTTTGAGATTGTGATTAGGATTTTAACCATGAGGGGCAAAAATGTATTTTCCATGAGAATATGAAATTTGTAACTATATGCACACATAGGGCTTTACAGCTATATCCTTCCCGTGCAAGGAAGGACTCTAGAGACCAGGCTAGACTTCACTGTCCATGCTCAGGCTTGGTGGTCATTATCTCTCTCCAGAAAACACTCATCTCCTGGAAAATAGGATCTGCATCGAGTAATGGGGTGTTGTTAGATTTGAGGCATTTAGACCACACTTAGAGGCAGCCAGGTGTGGTACACTGTGGTTAATTCAGTTATAGAATAGGTTGGAAGTGGCTAAGGGGCGGAAGAGAGCTGTTTAGGAAATGGAGAATTTGGGCATTTGTTGACAAATTTGGACACACAACGGTTGGGGAGTGTATGGTGAGATGAGTCTTTCACAGCCTGACTGACAGAGCAGGGAACACAGAGAATGCACTATACCCTTTGTTTTCATCTCTCAGTCACAGTGTCAGATCTGAGTCATCTTGTTTTCGTGATCCCTGTCCGCAGCCATCATCTCCAAGCAAGACCGTCCTGAGAACGTCCCTCCCGTCCTGAATCTCCACATGCTGAAGGTGACCCTGGAACTGCCTTCTAACAAGTTCATGCGGCCAAAGCCTAGGAAGAAATTGGATATGTCAAGTCTTCTGCTGCCAACGTGATGGGCTGGCTCTTCTCTCCATCCTGTCCCAGGTCTCCACAGCTAACACATTTGGAAATAAAGCACAGCACTTTCCCATTGTTCTGACACTGACAAATCTCAGTGGCTGAGACCTCTGGCTTTTCAAAGGGAGGAGATCAACATTTGTGTCTGTAGTGGCTATTCCTCGTTGTCAACTTGACTGTATCTGGAATGAACTACTGTCTAGAATGGGAAGGCTCACCTATGATCCTAATTTGGAGGCTCAGAGAGATAAGTTTCTGACCTGGATATTTGTACGGAGATCTTGAAGCATAGTGGCTAAGACAAGGAGATCTCCAAGTTCAAGATCATTTGGGATTAAAGGGATGGATGCTCACACCTTTAATCTGGACCACACCCTCTGCTGGAGACCCACATGCGAATAATCTGGTCCACACCATCTGATGGAGACCTACAGCCTTTGATCTGGGCTACACCCTCTGGTGGAGATATATAAAGACATGGGAAGAAGGAAGATGCTCTCTCACTCTTCCTTGCCTGCTTGCCTCATGGGACTAAGAAACTGCTAGATCCTTGGACTTCCATCCACAGCTGCTGCTGACCATTGTTGGGGAGTTTGACTATAGACTGTAAGTCATTGACAAATTCCCTAACTACATAAAGACTATCCATACGTTCTGTGACTCTAGAGACCCCAAAGTAATACAGAAGGTGGTACCAGGAGTGGTTCTAGAGGAGCAGAAGTATAAGGATGAATGTTTCAAAATTTTGATATCCCTTGGCTTAGTGTTGATGAAGGGAATTTAAGGCTTAGGAAAATTGCAATGTTAGAGTGGATACGTTGTGTAAAGCCCAATCCGCCACAGTGGGAAGGTCCTGAAGATATGCCCTTCATCAGTCCTATAAGACACAAACTGGTGAGAGGGGCACCAGCACATTTAAAGAGTTTTGTTCTTGCCCTTTTCCTTGTGCCAGAACTTAGGGTTGGAGACGCTGCTGCTCAATTGGATGAATTAAATTCGATGGGTTTAATTGGGCCCCGAGTTAAAAAGGGCCAGGTGGCAGCGTTGAATTGCCAGAGACAAGATGATCATAGTTATTATAATGGACAGCGTAAACAAACAATGTTTATAATAACACACCCCGTAATGAGCAGAGAGGTGGAGTTTATAATGATATAAGTCGTTTGAACCTTTGGTGCTGGCTAATCAATAATGGTGTTTCCAGGGATGAAATACATAGGAAACCTACTGCATATTTGTTTGATCTGTATAAGGAGAAAAATCCTTAAACAAATAATAGAAAGGCTGCATTGGATCATGGCAAAAGGCAACCTCAGCCAGTGAATCCATTTACAGACTTGAGCCAGTTTACAGATGCAGAACCCCTTGAATGAAGGGGTGTCCGGGCTATGAATTCCAGAAGATTAAGACAAGGAGATCTCCCAGTTCAAGATCATCTGGGATTAGAGGCGTAAAGGCACACGTGTTTAATCTGAGCCACACCCTCTGCAGGAGACCCACACACCTTTAATTTGGTCCACACCCTCTGTTGGAGACCTACAGCCTTTAACCTGGGCTATACCCTCTACTTGAGATATATAAGGACATTGGAAGAAGGAAGATTTACTCACTCTTCCTTGCCTGCTTGCCTCGTGGGACTGAGCAACTGCTAGATCCTTGGACTTCCATCCACAGCTGCTGCTGACCATTGTTGGGGAGTTGGATTACAGAATGTAAGTCATCGACAAATTTTCTAACTATATAGAGTCTGCCCATACATTCTGTGAGTCTAGAGAACCCAAGATAATACACAGGGGATCCATATTTCTTAGAGATTTGCCTGCCTCTGCCTCACAAGTTCTAGGATTAAAGGCAGGTACCAAATTTCTGCAGAATCTGGCACTGGATGCGCTGCTGAGGAAAGATGCCATAAACTCCTCCGATCTGGATCACCTGCCCACGGTGCTTTCCCACCACTCTTCCTGGAGGCCTGCAATGGCAGACACACACAGATATTGAAGGCAATGGTGGCAGCCTGGCCCTTTCCCTGCCTGCCTGTGGGGGCCCTGATGAGAACCCCTGATGTGGAGGACTCGCAAGCTGTGCTGGGTGGCATAGAAAGATGGTACTGCGGTCCTAAATGTGCCCCCATCGGGACAGAGTCGCCAGTGTCTTCCCCATGTTGTAAATATATGAATACTGAATGTTCTCCTCTCATGTGTGACTGACTCACTGACCTCAGTTTTAGGTTTGTGTTCATAGGATCCTATGACATCATGATGTATGATCAAAGAAATTATCATGTAAGACATATTGTTGGCATTAACATCAATTATGACTTTGTATTTTACTCTTACTTCCCACTCTTTGGCTCTTTGGTGAGGATGTACGCAGAGTTGTCAAACTAATTGTGAGTGGCTCTTGAAAACCAACATCTGTCCAGAACCTTCCTTGTGATGTGATTGTGGACTCAGTGTCATTCCTACACTAGACACTGAAGTCAAGCACGTTCTAGAAATGGGGTGTGGGGGAGTTGTTAGAAGTGTCATTTTCCCAGACAGGGGCTATCATAGGACTTACTATGACTGTAGTCTATCTTCTTGTTCTTACATAATGTTGAATAGTTTTATCTGTGAAAGTGTTATCCCACAATACAACTTATTTCTCACAAGTAGAATGCACACTCTATCCATCTCCTGAGGGCCGGTCTGCCTTCCAGGTCACTTCACCCACAGAAAGGTAGAGACAGGATAAGCAGGTTTGTCATGCCTCAAACCCACTGGGGATTGATGTTCTCCATGTGCTAACAGTGTCCTAGTATTGTTGTTGTTATTATCATTATTATATTATTATTTTATTTCTTGATTTATAATCTAGCCTTGGCCTGCACCCCAGCCCCCCAGTTACAGAAAAGAACTGCAGGGACAAAAATGGAGAAGGGGCTACTAGTGTTCTTTAAGACAATGGTGTGGTCAGGCAGTGGTGGTGCACGCCTGTAATCCCAGCACTTGGGAGGCAGAGGCAGGAGGAATTCTGAGTTCGAGGACAGCCTGGTCTATAGAGTGAGCTCCAGGACAGCCAGGGCTATACAGAGAGAAACCCTGTCTCAAAAAACCAAAATCCCCAACCAAAAAAGAAAAAGACAAAGGTATGATTTTTGCAATGAAGTCCTCTACGGAAACACCATCATTGGGAATGGAACACCTAAAAGCATTTATTAAACAAAAAGGAAAGAAAAATATGATGAAAATTTTTCTTCACAATCTCAGATTATATAATTCCTCAAACCTTAATTTCACTACTCACGGACAAGGGCAATGTGCAGCCTTGTTGCATTCTTGAAATCCTCACTCTTGTCCTCAGTGTTTGATAGTAAACATTTAATCCCTCAAACCATCTAAGCTCTTAAAATATATTTAATTAAACAGCCTTTACCCTGAGCATCTGGCCTTTACCAAGGACTAAGCTGGTGATGGAGGGAAAGATTGTGGACTGGTCATGTAATCAACTTTCTTTGTACAATGTATCAAAGTAGAGTAAGAATATGCATAGATTATGCCTATAATTTTTGTTTAAAATTGTTACACAGGTTTGTCTTCCTAAATATTTTCTACATAATATAAAATCAGTAACAATCACATTTTGAGAGATTCATTATTTGTGGAGGATATTTTAAGTTTTTTGCTGGGTACAAAAGAAGTTAATACTATATAATTGATAAACCTCTGAATCACAGAGATTTTAGAACTTCAGTTTCATTTAGGCCATATCACATTTCTAGTTTGGAAAGAGAATGTCTTCAAATTCATTAAGTTTTCCTTAGCATCCAAGCATGTACCTGTTTCATTGGAAACCTCATTTTCTGGGCACTGAACACAATCAAAGCAGCAGTCTGCTGTTCCTTCCTGATGAATTTTCCTGAATCCAGCAGTATATGGCACACTACACATGGATGAGGGAACCTGAGACAATAAATAATATTACAAAGTATGAGTGTGTATGTGTGTGTGTGTATTTCATGTATACATCATATGTATAATGACCCATAAATAGATATATGGGACATTAATAGATATGGTTATAAATAGATCTGTATAAAGAATCAACAAATACAGAAGCTGGTCTTTGCATGATATCAATAAGATATATAAACCCTTATATAGTCTAACCTGAAGGCACAGAGACAGGATCCAAATAAACAACATCACAAATGGAAAAGGAGACATAATAATGGAAACTGTGGAAATTCAAAAAATCATCAGAACCTACTGCAAAGGCTTATACTCAACACAACTGAAAAACCTGGATGAAGTGGACAATTTTGTAGACTGATACCAAAAACAAATTTAAATCGGGATCAAATTAATGGTCTATACAGTCCCATAACTGCGCCCCCACAAAATAGAAGCCATCATTAATAGCCTCCCAACCAAAAAAAAAATGTTCAGGACAAGACAATTTTTGTACATAATTCTATCAGATCTTCAAAAGATGCCCAGTACCAATATACTCCCACCTATTCCACAAAATAGAAACAGGAGGAATAATATCAAATTTGATCTATGAATCCAAAGTTATGACAATACCAAAATCACTCAAAGACCCAACAAAGGAAGAGAACTTCAGACCAATTTCCCATATGAACCTCAGTGCAAATGTACTTAATTAAATCCTCAAAAACTGAATTCAAGAATATAACAAGATGTTCATAACCATTAAGTAGGCCTCATCCCAGGGGATCAGGGATGGTTCAATGTAAGGAATTATCAACATAATCTACTATATAAAAAAATTCAAAGAAAATGGACACATGATCATTTCAGTATATGCTGAGAAAGCATTTGTCAAAATCCAACATCCCTTCATGATAAAAGACTTGTAACGATCAGGAATTCAAGGCACGTAACTAACCATAGTAAAAGCAATATACAAAAAACCAGTAGCCAACATCAAACTAAATGGGGAGAAATTTTAAGCAATCCCACTAAAACCAGGGACTAGACAAGGCTGCCCACTCTTTCCATCATTATTTAGTAAAGTACTCAAAGTTCTACTCAGAGCAATTAGACAGCAACAGAGAGGTCAAAGAGATGCAAATTATAATGGAAAATTAAAAATATCAATATTTACAGATGATATGATAGCATTCTTAAATAATCTCAAAAATTCTACCAGAGAAATCCTAGAGCTGATAACAATTTCATCAAAATTACCAGATAAAAAATCAACTAATACAAATCAGCAACCTTCCTATACTCAAAGAAGAAATAGTCTGAGAAAGAAATTAGTGAAACAACACTCTTCACAATAATCATAAACAATATAACGTATCTTGCTGTGACTCTAACCAAACAAGCAAAAGATCTGTATGACAAGAGTTAAAGTCTCTGAAATAAGAAATTAAAGAAGAATTCAGGAGATGGAAAGATCTTCCATCCTCATGGAATGGTAGGAATGGTTTGATAAAAATGGCCATCATGCTGAAAGAAATCTATACATTAAATGAAATCCCTACCAAAATTTCTACTCAGTTCCTCATAGAGTCAGATAGAGCAGTTCTCAAGTTCATTTGCAATAAGAACATAACCCAGGATAGCGAAAACAATTCTCAACAATAAAAGAAGTTCTAGGAGAATCAGCATCCCTAATCTCAAGCTCCACTACACAGCAATACTGAAAAAATTTGCATGGAATTGGTACTGTGTAGAACACTAGAGTAAAATTAAGGATGAAGCATTGAACCCACACAACTATGATTACTTAATATTTCTCAAAGGAGCTAGAGCATTCTAGAGGAAAAAGACAGCATTTTAAACATATTTTGCTCTTTCAACTGGTATCCAGCATGTAGAATGGAATTTTATCCACTCATTTCTCCTTGCACAAAGATAAAGTCCAAATGGATCAAGGATTTCCACATAAAACGAGACACAGTGAAACTAATAGAAATGGAAGTAGGGAAGAGCCTCAAGCACGTGGGCACAGGGGAAATTTCCTGAACAACACACCAATAGCTTATGCTCTAAGATCAATAATTGACAAATGTGACCTCATAAAATTGCAAAGCTTTTCTAAGGTAAAGAAAACTCTTGATAGAACAAAATGGCAACTAACAAATTGGGAAACGATCTTTACCAAACCTACATCTGGTAGAGCGCTAATATCCAATACATATAAAGAACCTATATGTTAGACTCCATAGAACAATGTGATCCTAATGCATAGTGGAGTGCAGACCTAAACAGATAATTCTCAATATCAAATGACTGAGAATCACTGAAAGAAATTTTCAACATCTTTAGTGTTTAGTGAAATGCAAATCAAAAACACCTCTGAGATTTCACCTCACAGCAGTCAGAATAGCTAAGATCAAAATCTCAGGTGAAAGGAGATGTTGGTGACGATGTGGAGAAAGAGAAAGTTTCCTCAATTGGTTGGCAGGATTGCAAGCAGGAAAAAGTCACTCTGGAAATAAGTCTGGACATTCTTCAGAAAATTGAATCCAATTATACCACTCCTGGGCATGTACCCAGAACGTGCTCCAACATGTAATGAAGACATATGTTCATATCAGCCTTATATATAATAGCCAGAAGATGGAAAACAAAACAAAACAAAACAAAAAGAGATGTCCTTTAAAACAGGAATGGTGAATGTGGTGAATTTACACAGTGGGATTCTACTCAGCTATTAAAAAATAATTCATGAAATTCTTAGGCAAAACGATGAAACTAGAATATATCACCCTGTGTGAGGTAACACAATCACTAAAGAGCATACATTGTATGTACTCACTGATAAGTGAATATTAGCTCAGATGCTCTGAATACCCAAGATACAATTCACAGACCCTATGACGCTCAGGAATAGTCAAGGGCAATTTGTGGATGCTTCAGTCCTTTTTAGAGGGTGGAACAAAATATTCACAGGAGGCATTATGGAGACAAAGTGTGAAGCAGAGACTGAAAAAAAAAAGACCATCAAGAGATTGCTTCACCTGGCGATCCATCCCATATACAATGCCCATCCCCAAACCTGGATGTTATTGTGGATGCAGGGAAGTGCTTGCTGATAGGAGCCTGATATGGCTGTCTTCCGAAAGGCTCTGCTAGAGCCTGAAAAATACAAAGGTGGATGTTCACAGTCAACCATTGGACTGAGCTTGGGGTCATTGGTAGAGGAACGTGGGAATGGACTGAAGGAGCTGAGGACATTTACAGTCCCATTTCGGGAGCAAGAGTGTCAACCAGACAAACTCCTGGGGACTGGACTACCAACCAAATAGTACACATGCAGGAACTCTTGGGTCCATCCACATATGTATCAGAGGATGGACTTGATGGATGTCAGCAGGAAGAATGGCTTTTGTGCCTGTAAGGGTTCAAGGCAGGCAGATTTCCTAGTTCAAGGCCAGCCTGATCTACAGAGTGAGTTCCAGGACAGCCAAGGCTACACAGAGAAACCCTGTCTTGAAAAACAAACAAACAAAAAAAGGTTCGATGCTGCAATGTAGGGGAGTGCCAGGGCTGGAAGATGAGAGTGGGTAGATGGGTGGTGGGGGTGCACCCTCATAGAGGCAGTGGGAAGTGGAAGTGCATAGGGGGTTTCTGGGGGAGTAGACATGAAAAGGGTATGACATCTGAAATATAAAGAAAACATTCAATATAAATATAAAAATCATATATATATATATATATGATGCATATATGACATACATATATACATATATAATTTGTATATGCATATATATTCATATATATACAAATTAAAAAATGAAAACTTTGAGTATAGAGAAAGATTTCTGTTAATGAATACATACTATTTTTAGTTTGGCTATAAATATGTTCACACAGAATCTGCAAATTCCATAGTTTAAATATAGTTGCAAAATTGAAATTATATTTACAAATTTAATAAACACATTACTGAGAAGTGAACAGGCATGTGGTTGCAATTGAACATGGAATCCAGAGCCCTTGATCCCTAACACCAGATTTTTATGAAATTGAGAGACATCAAATTTTGGTGTTTGTAACCGTGAATGGTCTTTGGCAAGAGTAGCAGTTGGTCTTAACACAGAGCTAATACTTTATCACCTCATATTTTAAAATATAGATAAACTGAAAAAAATAAAAACTGTACCCACTGATGTTCCTCCCGTGGCCCACTCCAAGTCTTCAGATATATGAAGTTGTTGGCTCTGTGGAAAACAACTAAAATAGCTTCTGATTTTCACTTTAAATCCAAGGCCTTGTGGAAAATTCCAAATGATGAAAATTTCATACTCTGCACACTGGTTTTCACTATGGTTCATGCTCACCAGTTCTCCAACAGGATTAGTAAATACCCTGGTTTTCAGCAAGGAGACACCTAAATGAGACCCATCTCGAGATGCTTACTTATGCACATCAATAAAGGGAAGAAAAATTTGAGATTTTCCCCTAAATTTTTAATGACTTTATGAAAAGACAGTGTATTAAAGTAATCACATAGTAAAGGCAATAAAGGTCATGGATAGTTGAACATTAATATATTGTTTATTAATGTTCAATACTAAAACATGCTAGAAAAAATGATTATGAGATAACAAGTAACATGGTGTGTCAGTGTGTGTGTGTGTTTGTGTGCACCCATTTGTCAAAAATACTTTTTTTTTAAAAAATGAAGCCACGTATGTGCAAATAAAGAGGGATTCTGAATGTGTGTGAAAATAAACATTAGTTGTGAGTATTTCATGTATAGACTAAACATATGAGATAATATAAACTTAATAACATGTATAGTCTTATTCACATATGGTTTTGTAAATATTTGTTAATTTAAATGAGTAACTATTAGTTAATACCCATGTATTGATTCTTTAGAAATTATTCTTTGAAAGAGTATTCCAGTCTTATCATCACTTACGGTTTTCATGACAAAACTCTTGGCTCCTATTTTAAATTTTGAAATCACTTGTGAAAATGTTGAGACACGTTTTCACAAAAGGCACTGCTATCTTAAAAAATGTATTGTCTCCTATTAAATGTAAACCTTGAAATTCATATTATCCCATGTAAAAATTAATTGGAGAGTTTTTCAGTGTATAAATATTTCTAATGAAAGAATAATCTTTAATGGGCAGGTGCTTCTCTGGGGCCATTTAAAAGATCACATTGCTATCTCTAAGCATAATGAAATGTAAGAAACTATACCTGCTGGGAGTCAGTGAATTCTCCTTTGACACCTGTTGTTTTCTGAGACTCTACTTGTTGAAGAAGTAGCTCATGGTAGGTGTGGGCCACAGCATACATAGCATTATACAGATTGTAACCTTCTTCACTCAGGGCCATGTCATATTTGTGCAATGCTGTCCATTCCAGTGTATTGTTGAATACAAAATGATCCCTTTTATTGCCGTTTTTAGAGACTAAACAATTAAAATAATTCCACCCCAGTATAGACTCAGAAATGTTTACTGGGTTTTTGTTATAGTTCAGTGTTTTGATAAAATTCCTAAATTTAGCAAGCTCACCTCTGTGGTGAGCAAAAGTGATGGTCCCATGGAAGAAATCAAGACTGAATTCTTTTTTAATTGTGATAACATCCCATTGTGAGGTTGTGACCCAGGTTCTCTGAGAACACAAATATTCCCATCTTCTAAAGCTGACTTCTAAAGTAGAGTTCATTTCACCATAAATGATAACAAACTTTGCTGAAGATGTCATAATTTGTTTATCATATATCATAGCATTTGTCATGTATGTCTGCAAAGTTTCTGGGATCACATTCAGAAAAGCTAAACAGATCCCATGCCTTTGCATTTCTTTTCTTAAATCTGAGAGAAACTGAATGCCCTGGTCATCATCTGAGATCACCACGCCTATCCAAGTCCATCTAAAATGAAGCAGCAAGGAGACCATGCCATGGGACAAATATGTGTCCTTTGTGGCTACCTGATGGACATAGAGAAACTGGTCATGGTCACTCAGGTTAGGATTAAATGGTCCAAAGAAAACCTAAAGAATGTAGAAGAGAGGAGGAAAGATGCACATGTTAAAAATGATTGCTAAGATGTTTGAACTTATAAACAAGTAATGTGAATCACCTTTCCAAACTCCTACTAATGTTACTACAAATATACATTAAATATCATGTATTATTCCTATTATATTCTAGACTATTCATAACAGGTTTGAATTTCTAGAACACAGTTTTTCCTGTTTGCCCAGTACATCTATGATCTGATTATTTATTTCATACAAATGAATTAAATATGTATGAATTAAATAATTCATCACACATAGTATGTATATCACTATATACATACACAAACTATGTGTGTTTGTGTGTGATAGAGAGAGAAAGAGAGAAAAAGAGAGAAAGAGAAAGAGAGTGTGTTTACCATTGCACTCAAAAAACCATGCTGTTAAAGTGTTCTTGTAAGCATTTGTAAATGGAATTTAATTTAACTTGTTTAGTGTCACACTCTCTTACCTATGGTTTCCTAGTGAGAACTGTCAGTTTAGAGGTTGTTTTCCATGATGGTCCTGTAAGCTAGATGTCACAAATTAGATCTTTTCCACAGATATAATCATTCAAATACCCACTATTGTTTTGTTGTGCATATACTCTATCCAGAACCCCCAATGTATCTTCACACAGATCAACAGCAGTGGAGAATTTCAAAGACATGTTTGGTAAAAGAAAAGGATTCTTGTTGATCTCATCAGTAGCAAAAAACATTACCAGAAAAAAATTCATATCTTCTCGTTGGTATTCTAAAACAAGGCATAATGATGATTAAGGGAAATGTTTGATACCTAAAATTTCAACTGCATTAAGGTTTGCTCTAAGGAAATTGCTAAATTTCTAACTAAGTGTTTTAAAATAAGCCTTATAAATTAGAGATCGTTAGAGTTGAATAAAATTTAAAAATTCATAAACATAGTAAACTACAATATGCTAAATTTTGTATTTATGAATAACAATAAGGAGATTGTTCTATCTCTCAGTGCCATCCTTGAACTAGAATACAGTCTTATTGAATAAGACTAGTGTAATAATCTGGGAGTTGTAATTCGACATATATATTTTTTAAAATGTATGACTTAAACCACATATAAAATACACAATATATTCTCCTCAAATCTTTTTTTTATTTAATTGCATTTTATACATCAAACATTTTAACAATATTGAGTATTTTGAGAATCAAATCAAACGTCAAACTTCAACTTCTATATTTCATACCCTGAAAAACATCATTAATACATACTTAATAATATTCATAGCTGAAGATTCTTTATCTAATATTGAATATCAAATTACTTGAAAACATACAAAGTGTTTGTTGGGAATTAGGAATAGCAAAAGAACATAAAATATTGAAAATTGATCCATTAAGAAATATATTGGTATTTTCTCAAAACTAACCGTGTAATCAGACACAAAACAAACCAAAACAGATACAAGGAGATGGAATTAATCTCATGTATTCTATGGAATACATAATGGACTACAGCTGGTATTCAAAAACAACAAAAGCAACAGAAAGCCCACATTCACATGGAAGCTTTTTCCTCAATAATAGCTTGGACAGAGAAGAAATAAAGAAATTAAAGACTTTTTAGAATTCAATGTGAATAAAAGCAGAACATATCCAAATTGTGGGACATAGTGAAAACAGTAAAAAGAGGAAAATTCACAGCTCTGAGCTCCTCCATGAAGAAAGTGAAGAGGTCATACAGTAAGAGCTTAACAGTTCATTTGAAAACTCTAGAACAAAAAGAAGCAAATACACCCACGAGAAGTAGACGAAAGGAAATAATCAAATTGAGTGCTAAAATCAAGCAAATAGAAACAAAAAGAAGTATACAAAGAATCAACAATACCAGGATCTGGTTCTTTGAAAAAATCAACCAGATAGATAATCCCTTTTCCAGGCTAACCAGAGGGCACAGAGAATGTATCCAAATTAACAAAATTATGAATGAAAAGGGACACATAAAAAAAAGAAATGTGGAAATTAAAAAATCAGATCTAACTACAATCAGCTATATTCAACAAAACTTGTTTAGTGTCACACTCTCTTACCTATGGTTTCCTAGTGAGAACTGTCAGTTTAGAGGTTGTTTTCCATGATGGTCCTGTAAGCTAGATGTCACAAATTAGATCTTTTCCACAGATATAATTATTCACATACCCACTATTGTTTTGTTGTGCATATACTCTATCCAGAACCCCCAATGTATCTTCACACAGATCAACAGCAGTGGAGAATTTCAAAGACATGTTTGGTAAAAGTAAAGGATTCTTGTTGATCTCATCAGTAGTGTTTTTAACCGAGAATGGTCTTTTGCAAGGATAGCAGTTGGTCTTAACACAGAGCTAATACTTCATCACCTCATATTTTAAAATGTAGATAAACTGAAAAAAATAAAAACTGTACCCACTGATGTTCCTCTCTGTGTAGCCCTGGCTGTCCTGAAACTCACTCTGTAGACCAGGCTGGCTTCAGACTCAGAAATCCACCTGCCTCTGCCTCCCAAGTGCTGGGATTACAGGCGTGTGCCACCACCGCCCGGCTCAAAAAATATTTTAGATGAACATCTTCAATTTATCAGAAAATGTTCCTAGATACCACCTCATTAAGTTTAGAAATATGTAATATATTTATCATTTGATCTGTATTATTTTCCATGGCAATCTTTAATTTGAACACTTTTCTTCTATACTTCTTCAGTTTTATCAGAAATATTTTCCATCAGTAACTTCACTTTTATTAGAAATTGTTTCTTCATGCTTGGTCAATTAGTAAGGATATATTTTGTAGGTTTACTATTTCACCAGTATTATTATACAAGAAATTCTTCAATTTTACATCTTTTCCTATGTATTTCTTCAGTCTTATCAAGCAATGTTTCTATTGACCACTTCTTATTTTAGAAATGCTTAATACGTCTATCATTTTATGTGTATTATTATCAATGAAAATCTTCTATTTAAGACATTTTTGTGTATATTTCTTCAATTTTATCAGAAATATATTCTATGTAAATCTTCCATTTTATAAAAAAAGTTTCTATTTAATTATTTAAATAGTTTAGAAATGTTTTCTATGTGTACCTTTTTATCTGTATTATTTTCCATGAATATCTTCAATTTTAAACAATTTTCTATAGTTTTTCAATTTTAACAGAAATATTTTTCATGAAAATCTTCATTATTAGAATATTTCTTGTGCTTGCTTTTTCATTTTGTAAAGATATATTTTGTATGTTTAATATTTCACCATTATTGTTTTGCAAGAATTTTCAGGGATGAGGAACCAGGAAAGGGGAAATCATTTAAAATATATTTCTAATAAAATTTATTTAAAAGAAACATTTTTCATTAAATTTTAAGTATTAATTTATTCTATATGCTTGCTCAATTAGAAATGATATTTTGTATTTTTAATATTTTATGATTATTGTTCTCCAAGAATTGTTGTCTACAATTTTAATGCTTATTTCTATAACTTTCTTTAATTTTATCAATATTTTCTATGAAAATCTTCAATTTTATCAGAAAATGTTTCTATTTACCATTTAATTAGTTTAAGAATGGTTAATATGTCTACCAAATTATCTGAATAATTTTCCTTGAAAAATCTTCAATCCTCTCATGTTTTTATATATATTTCCTTCAAATATATTGGAAATATTTCCCATCAAAATCTTCAATTTCATCAGAAAATGACTCTAATTTACTCTTAATTAATTTAAGTTTTTCTTTTTTTAAGATTTATTTATTATTATATGTAGGTACACTGTAGCTGTCTTAAGACACTCCAGAAGAGGGTGTCAGATCTTGTTACAGATAGTTGTGAGCCACCATGTGTCTGCTGGGATTTGAACTCAGGACCTGTGGAAAAGAAGTCAGTGCTCTTAACCACTGAGCCATCTCTCCAGCCAGAATTTCTTTTCTATTTCTACCATTTTATCTGTATTATTTTCTATGAAAATCTATTCTAACACTTTTTTCTAGAGTTCTTTCATTTTATCAGACACATTTTCTATCAAAACCTTCAAAGTCATCAGAAAAATTTTCTATCCTTGATCATTTAGTAAAAGTAAATTCTTCAATATTTGCTTTTAATTTGTATTATTTTCTAACGATTTCTTCTATTTAACACTTTCTTTATATTTCTTCAATTTTGTCAAAAATACTTCCTTATAAATTTTCAATTTTGCCAGAAAATGTTTCTACTTCCTTTTTAATTATTTTACAATTTTTATGTCAACTATTTTAATATAATTAATTTAATGTCAACTATTTAATTTAATTTAATGTCAACTATTTTATCAGTATTATTTTCCATGAAAATATTCTAAATATTTTACTTTATATTTCTTCAATTTTATCAGTAATACATTTCTTCAAAATCTACAATTTTATCAGCAATATTTTCTATCTGCTTGGTCAATTAGTAAAGATATATTTTCTATGGTTACTATTTTACCTTTATTATTTTAAAATTTTTTGAATTTTAACATGTTTTTCTATATATTTCTTCAATTTGTGCAAAAACAGTATCCATGTAAATCTTATCAGAAAGTGTTTCTTCTTAGATTTTAGTAATTTTAGAAATATCTAATTTTCTCTAACATTTTTTTCTGTATTATATTCCATGAAATATTTAATTTTCACATATTTCTATATATTTCTACAATTTTATCATATATTTTCCATCAAAATCTTCAAATTCATTAAAATATGATTCTATGTGCTTATGTGTGCTTGGACAATTAATTAAGATATATTTTATATGTTTTCTATTTACCAACAAATTCTTCTATTTTAACACATTTTTCTATGTTTCTTTAATATTTTCTGAAATATTTTCCATGTAAATGTTCAATTTTAAAAGAAAATGTTTCTACTTACCTCTTTGTTTAGTTAAGAAATGTTTCCTATATCCCCCATATTATCTGTATAATTTTCCAGATATCTTCAATTTTAACACATTTTTCTATATATTTCTTCAATTTCATCAGAAATACTTTTGATGAAAGTCTACAATTTTATCCAAAATATTTCTACTTAACACTTCAATTAGTTTAGACATGTTTAATATGTCTATCATTTTATCTGTATTATGTTCCATGAAAATATTCAATTTTAAGACATTTTTTGTACATATTTCTAAGGCAAAGAGACAGACAAGAGCTATTCAGAACATGTATAATTTGACATTTGTTGACAATTTTGGGAGGGGCCTGGGCAGAGGGACATGTGAGGTGGGGATGTGCACACACACTTAGCAGTCATTGGTCATTAACATTTCTGAACATCAATGGACTCAGTTTTCCAATAAACACACACAGGCTAACAGAATTGATGTGAAACTAGATCTATCATTCTGTTGCATTCAAAAAACACACCTGACTAACAAGGATTGATATTACCTCAGAGTAAACTTCTGGATAACATTTTCCAAGTAAAATTAATACAAATCTCAGAAGCTTTCATATTTACAAAGATATTTGCTGAGAAAAAAAATGAAGAAACTTAATCTAAAGGCCAATGTTCACTAGAAAAGAAATTTAATACCATGCTTTGCACAAAGAAAAAGGAGATCTTAAAATTCATATAGTGGAAAATAATTCCCTGGGCATGTGAGTCATTTCTGAGCAAAAATATAATATTTAGCATAGCTTTGTTTCTGAGTTCCAGAGCAGAGGTGAAAAAACACGGGCTGGAATGTGTAGTTGAGGACATTTCAGTCTTCATTTCTATGACATCATTCATGCTTCTGGATTTTGAGGCCCCCAGGAGAATATGTGGCTGGCCAAAGTGTTATCAGGCCAGTGTCAATTGTTTGTGTATGTGAAAATGTTTAGAAATGAGAATGAGGGACTCACCAAACTATACCCTGCTCAAATTGAGAACCATCCAATGGGTAGATATAAAAAACCTTTCTAAGTTAATTGAAGGTGGATACCTACCATTATCTTATCTATATAAAATTTTCCATGATAATCTTCAATTTTAACATATTTTTTCTAAAATTTTCTATAATTTTATCAGAAATATTTTCCATGTAAAACTTGAATTCAACCATAAAAAGTTCTATTTTATTTTTGAATTAATATAGCAATGCTTTATGTATATCATTTTACTCTTTAACTTTCCATGAAAATTTTAAATTTTAAACTTTTTCCTATATATCTCTTCTATATTATCAGAAATATTTTCCACGAAAATGTTCAATTTTATCATAAACTGTTTTTAATTCTTTTTTTCAATACAAACATCTATATTGGGAGACAGCCATTTGAGAAGGGAAGAAACCCTATGTTCTTGCAGACAGGAGCCTAGCATGGCTGTCCTCTGAGAGGCTCTGACAGCAACTGAGACAGATGCAGATACTCACAGCCAATCATTGCACTCAGGTCATGGATCCCTATGGAAGAGTTAGAAGAAGAATGGAAGGAGCTGTAGGGAATTCAAATAACTTAAGAAGACCAACAGTATCAGTAACCCAGACCCCTGGGAGCTCACAGCGTCTAAGCCATCCAGCAAAGAACACACTTGGGCTTGGGCAGGACCCCAGCCACATATGCATCAGAGGACGGCATTGTCTGCATTCAGCGGGAGACTATTCACCTAATCCTTGTTTTTTTTGTGGGAATTACAAATAATAAGAGCTGTGAGTTTTCTTATCAGCCCTGCGTCCGTTGTCTGTCAAAGGTTTGGATTTGTTTTGCCTCCATTTTCACTAAACTCTAATCGTTTTTTCTTTAATTCTTCCTTGTCCAAGTTATCATGGAGTAGGGTGTTGTTCCGTATCCATGTTGATGTGGGACTTCTCTTATTATTTCAAACCCAGCCGAAGTCTTTGGTACTGTGACAGGATGCATGGGATTATCGTCACAATTTTTGTGTCTGTTCAGGCCTGTTTTATGAAACTGGAGCTACAAACTGAAGGTAAAAACATGGACAAGCTTTGTCTCCTGGCTAGCTCTCCTGCTTGGGCGTTGTCCCATGCTCAGGTAGCTCTCTTATCCAGCTCAGGCCCACTTGATTATGAATATTGTCACATTCAGAATCATGAACACTACCTCACACAGACATAACAACCGCCATTCTGATGAGGGCACACCCACAACTGAGGCTCCTTCAGATCAACGTAGCTCTGACATGGAGAAATGCTGGCAGATTCACCTCTCTCCTGACTATGTCCCCTTGTGGATTGAAAAGATGATCTCTTGCTGCCCACCTGTTCTCTGCTTTCCTACTGCTAGTTTTCATAATATCGAAATCTTCTTTCTTACCCAGAATGAAATAGGTCAGTGCGTTATCCATTAACCTAGAATTCCCAGATGGGAACTATCTTTATATTATTATGGGGCCCAGTTCACATACAACAGAAGAATAAACATGACTCATAGCATCATTGCTTTTCTGGTGTGTTGGGGTATCCAGGGCATGCTGTGGTGGGAGAACTAGGTTTTGATGATACCAATTTGCCTTGGTTTCTGCTGCTTTTGTTTTTGCCCTTGTGTCTCGCTCTCTGGTTGTCTCTGGTGTTAGCTGATCTGTCTGTGACTGAGGTTTCTCTCTCCTGCAAGCCTGTGTGTCAGTACTCCTGAGAACAGTTCTCTCCTGAGGAATTTTGGTATGGGGATAATTTGCATACAGTCAGCCTGCTCCTAGGTGGAGCTCCAGAAGGATCCTGTCCCCAGCTGTTACTTGGTTTCTGTGTCCTGATGGCTCTGGGTGGATCCCTCTTGGGCCTGGAATTTTAAGAAGTGGAGTCTTACCTATGTTTGCAGGTGTGGTGTTACTCCTGGGAGATCAGCTCCCTCCCCACAGTATTTGGATATGGAGCACTGTGGCACAGGATCAGCTCTGGGTGCAGGAGGACAATGGAAGGGTCATGTCCCAGACCGCTCCTCAGTTGTTTGACCTGAGTTCTCTGCGGGGGTCCTTTTGTGCAGATGTGGTAGTCTTACCTGTACTCACAGGATTGCTGTCACTCTTGGAAGACCCTTTCTTGGGGATGGAGAACTGTGGCACAGAATTAGCTCTCACATTTATTGTTTTGGTTAAAGGTGACAAGAGAATTTTATTTTTGTTCTAAATTATTTGGGGTGCTATAGGCTTCTTGGATATTTACGGCCATACTCTTATTTAGGTTTGAGAAGGTTTTTATTTAAATGATTTTATTGAAGATTTTTTTCTAGTAGTTTGAACTGGGTGTTGAGGGATTGAAATATGTTATTAGAGAGAGAGGGATAGAGGAATGGGATGGGCATTTTTGGGATTGTGTACCATGAGAGAGGTAAGAATTAGACAAAAATATGAAAGTTATAAAAGAGTTAAAAGGTAAAAAAAACAAGACTGAAAGATCTCCCATGTTCAAGGACACAGAGATTTAACAGTTTTTGCTGACATTTCAAGGACAAATAATACAAATAACATCAAGGAAAAGTGTTCTAATAGCACCGTGGATGCAGATCTCAGATGAACAGCTATGTTGTCCTAATCTATCCTCAGAATATGGCCAGTTTTGACTCTAAGGAGGATGGTTCCAAGGATGTTCACAGCTGCGCCTAAATCCACACCAGAAGGAGTCCATTTTAACTCGCCCTGACTGTGCTCTGTCTCGGGGCTAAGACAGGACAATAGTGAAATCCTTTTTAGTTTCATTTTTTTATGTGCTTGGGTGTGTTGCCTGCGTATATCTTTGTGCAGTTCCTGCCAGGCCGGAGGAGCATCAGATCCCTTGTGACTGTATTTACAGGAGTGGATCACCTACCAAGTTGTTCTAGGAATGAAACATATTTTCTTTCAGTTCACAATGTTCTTCACTAGCATTCTGCCTGTCTACCTGCACTTTTATTGAAAAATTATTTGACCTTCTAATGAAAGTATTTTTTTGTTATATCTTTGCTCTCTCATTGCCTTCACTACATCTTCCCTTCCAAGTCAATCATTTTAAGTATGTTTTAGAAAGTATGTACAAATATAAGAATACAATATGCTTAGTGCATTTCTGTTGGTTGTGTGTATATGGTCCAGGGATGAACAATTAGATGAAGACTTGCATAGGATAAGCAATTTGAAAAATCTCTCTGCCTCAGGCTAATTCTCCCACTTGAGAGACACTTGCTGTGTTTCCACTTTCATGGTCAACCCACATCCCTCTGGAATAATAAAACAAATTAAACTTATTTTAGAAGTGGCCTTAGACATTATATTTTATCATTACTACGGAAAAGGCACTAGTGCACAGCCATAGTTTTTTACACCTGCAAAAGTTCCTTCATGTAACTTAAGGGAATTGTGAAATACAAAAAGGATTCCTTACTGTTGCCTTCATGTGTCTTTTCTCAATGCATGTTTACAAGTGCAAATAAAATCAAGGGACTTCATAAAGTCTAAATTGATTCTTGACATTTGTCACAGTTTTTTTAACAAAACTAATAATCTTGATTGAAACAATGTAAGTGTGTTGCTTCAGATCTTGACAAATTCTTTGTAGTCACAGATTACATTTAGTATTCTTGATTGCTTTCAACGACTATGGTAATATGTAAGGGCTTTAGTAGACTGATTGCATACCAAAGAGTTTCATCTTGTACTAGGATACCAGAAAGTGCAAAACATTAACCCATCGTTTAAGTTTATGGGGTTTATCTGAGTTATGACTTTTTCTTATGACTTTTTCATTGTCTTTTTTTAAGACTACTGTTACATGCACAGGCTATAACACATTGCTTATGCATAGCGTTTCTCTCCAGGATGGGTTCGTTTATATATTTATAGATAAATGTGTTGTGAAAATGTCTTATCATACTTATTGCATTTGTAAGATGTGTTCTGTTGTACATTTGATATGATGTATATAATATATATATGATGACTTATATATATATACATATATATATATATATATGTGTGTGTGTGTGTGTGTGTGTGTGTGTATGTATGATTATAATATATAAATGTTGGGAACAAGCAAAAAGAAATTTGTCCTAAGGACTGCCTTTTTGCTAACAACGTCCATTTAAACGTAAGTTCAAACTAAATTTAAGTACCAGGTGATAGCTGACCTTAGTACTTAACAATATCTAGGTAGCTTTCATTACTCATGTTTGTTCTCCAAAACATAACAACTATTCATAACCGTAATTTCCATTACTCCTGTTTTATTACTCAAAATATAATGCTTGTTCCTATCCACCAAAGAACATATGACTATGATAGGCGAGAACATAACATCTATATTTTTTCTGTACAAGGTCATAGGTTCAACTGAATTATCAAATTTTATTATAAGTTACTAGGGGAGAAATGTCCACAAAAGCAAAATGATGAATACATTTTTAAAAGGGATATGCAAATTTTACTTCTTCCAGAGTAAACAAAGTAAGTAAATGAGTTAAGATTTTATGGAGAAAGTTTACCAGATTGGCAGATATGATACTTCTAGCCATCACTAGAGGAGCCAGTGAGAGTGATTTCAAAACTAGATACATGCACTGTAATCCAAGATTTGATAGATATGTGCCAAACTTTCATATAAATCTTTAACTATTTTTTAAGGAATATGATTTCTCTCTGACATTTTAGATATAATTTCTGTCTGGTCTTATTAAAATGATGTAGATCTTGGGTACAAAGATGCAGCCAAGCATTCCTGCACTGGATGCCAAGATGGAGAAGACCTCCACAGCAACCATGACCTTGCCCTTGGTGCTATGGTAGACAGGGAGGAAGGTGACCCAGACACTGCAGAACACCAGCAGGCTGAAGGTTAAGTACTTGGCTTCATCGAATGTATCCGGCAGATTCTTTGCAAAGAAAGCAACAGTGAAGCTTCCAAGGGCCAGGCAGGCTAAGTATCCCAGGACACAGTAGAATACAGTAACTGAGCCCTTGTTGCAAACAATGATGATGTGGCCATGCTCAGAATGTTCATCAGTATCAACAAAGGGAGGAGAAACTGCTAGCCATATTGCACACAGAACACATTGGAATCGGGAACATATGGGAATAATGTAGTTGGATGTTCCAGATACAAGGAATTTTCTCAACATTCTTCCGGGGTCTGTGACTTTGAAAGTCAGAACCACCGTGATTGTTTTGGCCAGAACTGTCGAAACAGCCACAGTGAATACAATTCCAAATGTGATTTGTTGCAAGATACAGGTTGCCCTGTTAGGATGGCCAAAGAAGTAAAAGGAGCATAGAAAACAGAACATGAGTAACATGGGTAATATGGAACTGAGGATTCTGTTATTGGCCCTTACAATAGGAGTGTCATGGTGCTTGACAAAGACACAGAGTACCACAACTGTGAATGCAGAGAAACAGAAGGCTATTAAGGCAAGAGCCATACCCAGGGGATCTTCATAGCTTGGAAACATCACACGTTTGTGAATGCATTTGTTGTATTCTGTGTTGGCATATTGGTATTTCGTCCTATCACAATGTCCCACTGTCCCATTACAATACCCCACTGTCCTATCACAATGTCTCACTCTCTGATCATAGTGCCCCACTATCCCATCACAATGTCCCACTGTCCTATCACAAATCCCCACTGTCCCATCACAATGACACATTGTCACATCACAATGCCCCATTGTCCCATCAAAATGCCCACTCTCCCATCACAATGTCCTACTCTCCCATAACAATGACACATGGTCATATCACAATGCCCCAATGTCCCATCACAATCCCCCACTCTCTGATCATAGTACCCCACTATCCCATCACAGTGCCCCACTGTCCCATCACAATGCCCCACTCTTCCATCACAATGACACATTGTTACATTACAATGCCCCATTGACCCATCACAATGCCCCATTGACCCATCACAGTGCCCCACTGTCCCATCACAGTGCCCCACTGTTCCATCACACTGCCCCACTGTCCCATCACAATGATACATGGTCTCATCACAATGCCCCACTATCCCATCACAATGTCCCACTGTCCCATCACAATGCCCCACTGTCGCATCACAATGTCCCATTGTCTCATCACAATACTCAACTGTCCCATCACAGTGCCACAGTCCCATCACAATGCCCCACTCTCCCATCACAGTGCCCCACTGTGCTATCACGGTGCCTCACTGCCCCATCACGGTGCCCCACTGTCGAATCACAGTGCCCCACTATCCCATCACAATGCTCCACTGTCTCATCACAGTGTCCCACTGTCCCATCATAATGCCCCACTCTCCCATCACAGTGCCCCACTGCCCCATCATGGTGCCCCACTGTAGATTCACAGTGCCCCACTGTCACATCACAGTGCCCCACTGTCCATCACAGTGCCCCACTGTCCCATCACAGTGCCCCACTGTCCCCTCACACTGCCCCACTGTCCATCACACCGTCCCACAGTCCATCACAGTGCCCCACTGTCCATCACAGTGCCACACTGTCCATCACAATGCCCCATTGTCCATCACAATTCCCCACTGTCCCATCACAGTGTCCCACTGTCCCATCACAATTCCCCACTCTCCATCACAATGCTTTTATTAGTCAGGGTTCTTATGAGTCACAGAACACATGGGGAGTCTCTTTATATTTAGGGAGTTTCTCGAGGACTCACATTCTGCAGTCCAACTCCCCAACCATGGTCAGCAGTAGCTCTAGATGCACATCCAAGGATCTAGCAGTCGCTCAGTCCCATGAGGCTAGCAAGCAGAGAAGAGTGTCTGCCTCCTTCCAATGTCCTTATGTAGGTCTCCAGCAGAGGGTGTGGCCCAGATTTAAGGCTGTCAGTCTCCAGCAGAGGGTGTGGCCCAGATTAAAGTCTGTCAGTCTCCATCAGAGGGTGTGGCCCAGATTAAAGCAATGTGCTATTGTGACTTTAATCCCAAATGATCTTGAACTTGGGGATCTCATTATCTCAATCTTTTGGAATTCACAGAAACTATGCTTCAAAATCTCCTTGCCAAGATCCAGGTCAGAAACTTGTATCTCTGAACCTGCAGATTAGGATCACAGGTGAGCTAATTCTGGATTAATTTTGATATTGTAATTAGGATTCTTAACATTCAAGGCAAAAATTGTCTTTTCCATGAAATTATGAAATGTATCACTATATGTCCACGTAGGACTTAGCAGCTATATCCTTCCAATGCAAGGAAGGACTCTAGAGACCAGGCTAGAGATCACTGTCCATGCTCAGGCTTGGTGGTCATTATCTATCTCCAGAAAACACTCATCTCCTGGATAATAGGAGCTGTGATCTGCATAGAGTGGTTGGGTGTTGTTAGATTTGAGACATTTAGACTACACTTGGAGGCAGTCGGGTGTGGTACACTGTGGTTAATTCAGTTGTAAGTGACTGAGGGACAGATGAGAGCTGTTTGGGAAAAGGAGGATTTGGACATTTGCTGACAAATTTGGACACACGACTGTGCTGGAGTGTCTGGGTAGATGGGTCTCTCACAGCCTGACTGACAGAGCAGGGAATACAGAGAATGCACTACACCCTTTGTTTTCATCTCTCAGTCACAGTGTCAGATCTGAGTCATCTTGTTTTCCTGATCGCTGTCCGCAGGCATCATCTCCAAGCAAGACCGTCCTGAGAACGTCCCTCCCGTCCTGAATCTCCACATGCTGGAGGTGACCCTGGAACTGCCTTCTAACAAGTTCATGCGGCCAAAGCCTAGGAAGAAAGTGGACATCTCAAGTCTTCTGCTGCCAACTTGATGGGCTGGCTCTTCTCTCCATCCTGACCCAGGTCTCCACAGCTAACACATTTGGAAATAAAGCACAGCACTTTCCCATTGTTCTGACACTGACAAATCTCAGTGGCTGAGACCTCTGGCTTTTGAAAAGGAGGTGATCAACATTTGTGTCCCAGGAGAGTCTCCCAGGATGGGCACCTCAGCTTCTGTTCAGTAGAGGGAGAGCATTAACAGGAAGAAAAAGCCTGTTCCCCATGACATAAACAACCCCTTGTCTGAACAGTCATATGGATTCACAACATATACAACATAGCAAAACTGTTCCTAAAAGAAACAATGCAAGATTTGATTTCTGGGAGACCTAGTAGAAGCATCCATACTTGTAGAAACATCTCAGTGGAAACAGTCCTTGGTGTGCTGTCACTACATGCTTGGATACATGAATCAGTCATCAGACCTGAGCTTCCATAACAATCTCATGCCAGAAGAAGCACTAGACTTTTTCTATTTTATTGTATTGTATTTTATTTTTACTGAGGGTCCAAAATATTCCTTTGGGAAAGGACAGTACCCTCTGGGACTGGAAATGTTTAGGCACAGATCCTGTTTGGCTCAGACCTTGCTCTAAATTACCAGAAAAGTTTCTGCTGCTCTGTAAGGCTCCCTGGTGGCAAAGGCCAGCAGGAAGCAGCCACAGATCATGCAGCTAAGCAAGCAGTGATTGTGCCCCAGGAATCATGAAATAGTCTAGAGTCTATCCTGGTCTCTGGTGGTCAGTTGCTAGAGCTCCCTGGGGAATTCTTGCAACAGGTCACAGGGTCCTGTGTATCCATGCCATGGTGATGTGGGAACAACACCTGCGCTACATCTCCACTGTGAATGATTCTTCTGCAGTATCCTCCCAGGTTCCGAGATGCAGGTTTCTCTGGCTGGAAAATGATTTGAACTACACGTACCTTTCAGTGCTGCATGACTATGTTTCCTTGGGACTTAAAGGTTAGCCATACCTACCCAGGGACCAAGCAAAGGATATTGACTCTGCAGGGAATCTTAGTTAGCAGGGCACCTGTTCCAGGGATTCTAATAAAGTCATTCAGTAATGCAGGGGATTAACCTGCAATTCTGGTTTGCTCCAGGGAAGCCCTATTTTAAGTGATTTGGTGCATTATTTTCCACTGACAAAAGTGGTGGGGAAGAGAACTTTATAATATTTAACTTTTGAGCCTGCTACTATTTGTATTAGACAGGCTCTGAACGGAGCACCACTAACTGCCCAACCTGCTGCAAACCAGCAGGATGCTGGACTGACAGTATAGCTTTGTTTGTTCTCTTTAACTCCCTGTTTTATGTACTCTTAAAAACAACATTTGCCTTTTTCACTTCTGTGTCTGTTTTGTGGATTTGTAAGCACCAGGTATCAGGATCCTTTGCTTGTCTCCCACACTTCTTTCAAGATTATGAATACCACTCACAGACTGAGTGCAGAAGACTCTGTGTTATCCATCCCAGAGTACACACTGCTGATGTCCTTGTGTGCCTGGACTTAGAGCAGGAGAGCTGGCTTTTGGGTTCCAGTGTGTGAAGAAGCTATCTTGGGATTCTGCACCAGGGACTCCTGGCCTCCTCCAGTCCTGCCATGAGCATACCTAGAGCCATGGCTTTCTGCCCTTGATATCCCTGACTTAGAAGACCTCTGGTTTCACAGTCCCTCAAGAAACATTTTTCCAGACTTGCTGTCTGCTTCCCTGTAAATATGACTTCAGTCCAGGTCAGCCTGGAGCCCAGTAGCCCAGAAGATCCCTGCCAGCCTTCTGTGTAGACACAGAGACTGGGCAATGGAAATGTCAAGTGTATTCATCTCCAACATGCCTGCTTTACCCTAATTCACCCAGATTGGGATTGCAACAACACTGAAGGTAAGAGGAGGTCTTTTGTCCACCGTCCATCTCTGCTGGCAGGTCTCAAGGTGGCCCCAAGATGGCTCCCAAATTCGTCCAGAGTGTATAATATTAGGCAGAGAGAAAATAAAATCCCTGCAGCTTTTTTAGACAGGGTCATGGATACATTTTTGACAATACACACCCATGGACCCTGAATCACTAGAAGCCAAGGCAGTGGCTCAAGCTTTTGTCAATCAGGGAACACCAGCTATGGAGACAAAGCCCCAGAGTGTGGAGTAGTTAGGAAAGAGTTGTCTAAGAGATTTAAGGACAGTGGCAAAGAGAGTATTTAATGGAGGACAGACTGCAGAGGAGACGCAGATGGGAGGACAGAAGCAACAGACTGGAGACCTGGGAAAGAACCTGTTGTCAGCCAAGGCCAAATCAGAAGATCATAAGTGATGCATAAAAAGGACAGCCTCAAAAAAGGAGATAAGGGGGCCCTGAGAATCAAAAGTGCCTCCACCACAAGACCAGGGTTACCCTAAAAGTAAAATGGACACCCACCAGCTTTTGTTGATAAAGTTCAACATTCTGTCTTCCTAAAAACTACAGACTAGTTTCTTCACCTGTTTATAAATGACTTCCCAAGTGTATACAGAAACAAATAATAATAATAATAATGGTAAATTGGTTAACATAGAAAATATATCTATACTAGTTGTATAAGCGCATAAAATTTTTTTCTTGTAAAATTTAAGATTTTAATGGAAAAATCCCTGATAAAATTGAAGAACTATATTTAAAAGAGTAGAAATTGAAGAATTCATGGAAATAATACAGATAAAATGGTAGACATAGAAACATTTCTCAACTAAATAAAGAGTTAAGTAGAAACTTTATTTGTTAAATATGAAAATATACATGGGAAATATTTCTGATAAAGTTGAAAAATATGTAGAAAGTGTTTAAATAGAAGAGTTTGTTATAAAATAATATAATACCATAACAAAAAAAAAGAGCAACAGCAACAATAATAATGATAATAATAGAAATTTTACCTGACTTCTTAGATGACACTAAAACTTCAGACGCTTTAAGTCTCTGCTAAAAAAAAAAAAATTCTCACTCTGCCAAATTCAGGTGACTTTGTAGATTTGGGGTATGCACAATCAGACCTGGGTCTTGGCATTAGCCACTGGTCAATGTGTCACCAATTGGCAGAATCTAGCCCCTACCCTGTGTACACCTCAGTGGAACAATGGCCTTCTGATTAAAGATGGCAGAATGACTCATTGCCAACCACTCTTCTTGAAAGCCCCCAAGATAACTTCTCAGCTGCCCTGCTGCTGGACCCTGACCTCACTGGATAGGTCTCTGTATGAATTCTCAGAAAGATGAAGGGTTAACAGGGATCACCAATGGCAACCGCCTCATTCAGGATGGACAGAGGTATGCTGGGACAGCAGTGGTGTTCAATACCGAGATCACATGGGCAGAACCACACGTGGCAGTAATGTCAGCTCAGAAAGCTGAACTGGTAGCTCTGAAAAAGTGGTTAGAGCTAAGAAAGGACATTAAAGTCATTAAAGCCACTTTCTGTGGTGTACAACCATTTCCTGTGACGGTGATGTCACTTCCGGCCATTAACCATGCACTTCCTCTTAAAACGAGCCACTTCCTGTGATGTGCACTCACTTCCGGTTATGGCCAGTCACTTCTTGTCACATCACTGCCACGTCCAGGTGTGGTACAGCCACTTCCTGTTCTTCAAATGGTCACTTCCCTTTCTGATGTGTCTGCTTCCTGTGGGTTCATAGACTTAGGCAAGCCCTCCTCACTGTGGTCAGGTTATCTTTTCCCCAGAGTCAAGACACAGAGGGCTGGTGTGCCATTGCTACCTCTCATATTCATGGGGCCATTTATAAGGAGAGGACCCTTCTGATGAGCAAGGACTAAACTCTGTCTCAAAGCGCAACAAGAGAAACCAGTGGGTGGCCCCTTGACATTAGACTCCTCATGTCTTTGACTGCACCAGACCCAGGAGCCCCTACATTCTATGATCACACAAAAGATGTGATCTGGGCCAAAATCCGATTGATGTCTCAGTGTTGTAACAGATGAGGTAGGACAGCTAATTGACTGCTAACTAATTGTGTGAGAGAAAATAGGTCTACACTGAAATAAAAGAAGAAATTAGAGACTTCCTAGAGTTCAATGGAAAAGAATATGCATCATGCACAATCTCATGGAACAAAAAGTTATTGAAAGTGTAGCTAAGAAGAAAGTTCATAGTACAAAATGCATACATGAAAAAACTAGAGAGCTTTCCTGCTGGCAATTTAATAACATCCATTATAGGCTCCAACAGAAAGAAATGAGGAAGCAATGAAAACAAGGAAGAGACATCAAGAAATTATCACTTTTGGGGTCTGAAACCAATAAAATAGTAAAGAAGAAGAATTAATGAAACACAGAGTTGGTCTTTTGAGCCTTTTATTGAACAAGATTCACGAACCCTTATTAAAAGATAAACAATATCCAAGTATATGAAATCTAAAATGAAAATAGGGACAAAATAACAGACAATGAAGAAATCTAGATAATTGTAAAGACAGTTTAAAAAGGGAGTATACCACAAAATTGGAAATTCTAAAAAAAAAAAAAAAAAAAAAAAAAAAAAAAAAAAAAAGATTAATTTTCTCAATAGATTCCGCCTTACCAAAATTAAAGAAAACCAACTTAAACAGACATAAACACCTTGGAAAACTGAATTCATTACAAATATGCCACCAATCTTCACCAATCTTAGTCCACGTCCATGAATTTTCGGGTAGAATCCTACAAGATTTTCAAAGGGGATTTAACAAGAATTCAGTGTATTCAACAATACAGAAACAGAAGAGATATTAGCCAATTCCTTTTCTGAACCCCTGATTACGCACATATGCAGTCAGGAAAGATTGAGCAAGAAAAGATAATTACAGAACAATTGTCTCTAAAACCACAGATGCAAAAATACTTAATAGACAAAACAAATAAAATAAAAATATAAAACACATCAAAAGATTATTATATTCTTATGTAAATACATTATGATAAAATTCTTGGTATAATTAAAGATACAAGGGTCATGCCTAAATTTAAAAATGTCTCTTTACACCAAGCCTTTAGCCAACATTAAATTAACTGGAGAGAAATTCAAATTAATTCCACTAATTCCCAAACTAGACAAGGTGGTCCATTCTCTCTATATCTATCTATTCAATGTATTATGTAAAAGCTTAGCTAGAGCAATAAAACCAAAGGAGAGGAAGGTAATATAAATTACAAAGGCAGGACTAATATTATCCTTCTTTGCAGAAGATATGATAGTTTGTATAAGTGAATGGAAAAATTCACAAAAGCAGTTCCTAGAGCTGATTAACACTGTCAGCAAAGTTGTTGGATACATGATTTACTAAGAATGAAAATATAAATTAGTGGTCTTTGTATGTAAAAATGAGTTTGCAAGAGCAAATAAAATCGAGAGATATTATAAAATGTGAATTGATTTTTGACACTTGTCACATTTGTTTCTATACAATAAATAACCCAGAGTAACTAAATAAAGGTGTGTTGCCTAAGGACTTACCAAAATCCTTTTAAGCACAGTTTACTTTGGGTATTCTTGAAGGTTCTCAAAAAATACTATGATATGCAAAGGCTTTAATAGATTAATTACATGCAAAAAAGTTTACTCTTGTATAAAGATACTAGAAAGAACAAAACTTTAACACATTGACTATGTTTATGAGGTTTCTCTGCATTATGACATTTTCTCATGGTTTCTAAGACTACTGCAGCATGCAAAGACCATCTTTACCGAATAGAATATTCATAGCACTCTGTCCTGGATGTATTTTTTTATGCATTCATAGATAACTTTTGTGAAAATATTGTATCACATGATTATAATTATAAGATTTCTCTTCAGTATATGTCCTGTTATATATTAAAAGATGACTATTATTTACAAATTTTGGGAACAAGCAAAAGAATCTTGTTCTAAGGACTACCTTTTTGTTGATAATGTACATTTAATCATAAGTTGAAACTAAGGTCAAGTCCCAGGTCATAGGGACCTGCATGCTTAACAATATCTGGCAAGCTTCATGATTTGTTTTGTTCCCTGAAACATAATGACTGTTCCTAATCCTGATTTCTGTTATTCATGGTTTATTACTCAAAATAAAATTCCTGTTCCTAACTACAAAAGAACCAGTGAGTGTGATAGACTAAAACCTACATTCCGTGTCGTTTCATGTAAAGTAACAACAGAAGAAAATCCTCATTGGTGGGAAATGTGGCTGTATCTTAGCATGGACATTTGTGGTTTTCAGATTTGAAATCACTGACTCAGGGTGGAGACAGAATGGGGTGATTCAGATAAGCCACTTAATATATTTCTCAAGGATGCATTAATCACTAAAGATTTGACCACAAAATATTCTTATCATTTGCGTTATCCTGGGGTTTGAATTGTGTTGGAACTCTGTGAATCTCATAACATAAAGGATTTACCACATTGCTAGCATTCATAGAATTTCTCTCCAGTATGAATAATTTCATAATGATGAAGACTATAGAGATGTGCAAAGGCTTCATTATACTAAACACATTCATAAAGTTTCTCTCTAACACATATTCTTTCATGAAGACTACAGAATTGTGCAAAGTCTTGACCACATTAAAAGAACTCACAGTGTTTTTGTCTTATCATGTCCATTGCTATGAAAAGTCATAATGAACAAGGCAACTCCTATAAAAGCAACAATTTATTTGAGGCAGGCTTACAGTTTCAGAGGTTTAGTCCATTTTCATCATAGCAGGAATGCAGACAGTCTTGATGCTGTAGAAGAAGCTGAGAGTTCTGCATCTTTATCCAGTGGCAGCTAGGAAGAAACTGTCTTCCAGGGACCTAATATGGGAGTCTCTTCAGCACTTGTTGGAATTTCAAACTCCATACCACATTGAAGCACTTCCTCCAACAAGGCCACACCATCTCATAATGCCACTCACTTAGCTTAGCATATTTAAACTACCACATTCCACTGCCTGGCCCCCATATGATTCGTCGAACTCATTAGTGTATAGGGATCATACTTAAGCATGCAAAATACTACCTTAAAAGTCCCAATCCTCTATAGCAGTCTCAAAAATGTTAAGAGTCCAAAGTTCAAAGAGTCTTCTGAGATTAATACAATAATGTAATAGTAATCACATATATTTTCAAAAACAAAAACCGCATCATATGTCTTCATATAAAGAGGATACACTTCACCCTTTTTCTAAAGGTCATTGTGAGGAAATGTTGTATCTAAAAAAAGACCAAATGCAGCTGAGCAATCTCTAAACCTTGGATGTCCAGGTATCATGTCAAAGCATTCCTCTGAACTATAACTCCTTTCTGCATTGTTTACTGAAGCACAATTGTTTCACTTCAAGTGGTTTTATTTCCTTAAAGCAGTTTTCCTGAGCAGGTAACAAACAGTTCTAATATCTCAAAATTTTGGTTTCTCCAATATAATTACAATATCACAGCTTCTTGTTTCAATGTCTGGGATCCACACATGATCATCTCTGGTCCTCTAAAGAGACTGGGTCACTTTTACAGCTCTGCCCTCTCTATCACTCTAAGGTCTGGTTGACTCCACTCTCTTGCTCCTGCTGTTCTTGATGCTCATCCCATGGTACTTACATCTTCAGGATACTGGGTTCTTTTGCTGCAAAAATGCTTAACCCATAGCCTCCCTATGATTGATCAATGATCCCAAGACTCAGCTGCTCTGCATGACAACTTGATGCATTCAAAACCAGTACCTCTTGGGTGATTCTTATACACGAACAAGTCCAGCTGCACCACTAGGTCCAACCTTGAATATCTCTGGAACATAACCTCTTTTTCACTCAGAAAACACTACCCAGAAGATTTTACCTCAGTGATGCCTATTTCTTCCCCATCACATCTAATTCTTGAATTACATCTATCCAGCGTTAATTGTCTCATTAGTCCCTTCTATTATTGCCTCTAAATCCAGATCCACATAGACAAAGCTGCTGAGTTCTGCCACTTGATGTGGCTGAAACATGGACACTTCCATTACATTATCATCCACTTTCTATTTTTCAAAAACTTCACTGCCTAAGCTTGGCGATCCTGGAATTTGTCAGTATCTTAACCTTGAACTCAGAGATCTCCAGGGCTCTGTCTCCTGAACTCTGGGATAAAAATCATGCAACACCATACCTGGAACTAAGCTTTTCCTTTCAGATATTAAAGTGAAAACTCATAATAGCAATCAAGTTCCCTTCTCAGTTTGACACATACATGTATCGTCATATCCACACATGAAAAAAATAACCAGATAATAATAGTTCCTAACATGATATAGTTCACTTTTATACAGCTTCAAATCCATATGTTTAGCTGAATGGAATCTTGCCTTAATGTAACCATTTCTTTAATACCACTGAATATCCTTTATCACAGGATTTAGCTTCCTTCAATGTCCTGATGATGCCTTGCATTTTGAACCTTACATTTTTTATTTTTCATTTCTTAGTTTTCCATAATTGTTGAAAACTGTAAGGCCAAATTATATGTGGTGATTTTCAAGACTTACTTTGTCAAAGCAATCTCTTTCACATAACCTTAAGGAAACTCTTTAGACAAGGGTAAAAGACAGCAATCTTCTTTGCCAAGGCATAAAAAGGAACATCTCCAGAGTGGAAATAATCCCAAGCACCAATGTCTATCATATTACTAATATTATAGCCCCCTAACTCCCACTTAGTTCATGACTATTTTCAGTAGGTTTCTTTCTAGCACAGAGAATTTGCAGATATCGCCCTTCTGAATATACTTTACCACATTGATTACATTAATGAAATGTCTGTCTGGTATGTGTTCTTTGATCATAGTGGAAATTAATGGGTGTTGCAATGGTTTTACTGCATTGATTATATTCGTAAGGTTTCCCTCGAGTGTGTGTTTTCTTATGTCTTTGGAGATTACTGTGACGTGAAAAGGCTTTACCACATTGATTACATTCATAAGGTTTCTCTCCAGTATGTGTTCTTTTATGATTTTGGAGATCACTGGGTCTTGCAAAGGCTTTACCACATTTGTTACATTCATAAGGTTTCTCTCCAGTATGTGTTCTTTTATGTCTTTGGAGATCACTGTGACGTGAAAAGGCTTTACCACATTGATTACATTCATAAGGTTTCTCTCCAGTATGTGTTCTTTTATGATATTGGAGATGACAGGGTCTTGTAAAGGCTTTACCACATTGGTTACATTCATAAGGTTTCTCTCCAGTATGTGTCAGTTTATGTCTTTGGAGATGGCTGCGCTGCGCAAAGGCTTTACCACATTGATTACATTCAGAAGGCTTCTCTACAGTATGTGTTCTTTTATGATATTGGAGATGACTGTGATATGAAAAGGCTTTACCACATTGATTACATTTATAAGGTTTCTCTCCAGTACATGTTCTTTTCTGATATTGCAAAGTACTGTGCTGTGCAAAGGCTTTACCACATTGATTACACTCATAGGGTTTCTCTCCACTGTGACTTCTTACATGCCTGCAAAGATAATGAGCAAATGTGAAATCTTTAGTACATTCATTACTATGATCAATCATATAATCAATATGAATTATGATTATAATTTGGTCTAATGGTAAGGAAGCATCAGATCTTAAGGTTTTACCACTTTGTATGTTCATGGTGTTCTCTCTCATCATGAATTAGTCAAGACACATGTGATTGTTATTACATGGCTCATATTTATAACATCCTCTTTTAATAAGGGATTTTTATATAATGTATTTCAGCTCTTTTAATAAACTTTGAACAACCTTGATCTTTATATCACTGACTGTATTCATAATTTTAACTGTACTGTGAAATACAACACATTTGACTGTGAACCAGGACACACAGAATTTCCAAATTCCTAGAAACCATCAACTTTTTCTACACTATGAGTTTGGGGATGTTCCCCATAAAACTAGAAAAACAATTAATTGCAAATATGTATCATATTCCTAATGTCTATCAAAAGAAGAATAGTACATATCTTCTCATTGTGTTAGGAAAAAAAAAATATGTTGCTTCTTACAATATCCCTATGCTCACATGGTTTCTATCCATCAGGACACATGATATACCTCATTGAAAAAAATGACAAATGAAAGGTTTACACATTGCATTTACACAGTTTGATTTTGTATTCCTCATAATATGTGCAATATAGATTAATGTTTCTCCACAACAAAATTCTTGGCTCTCATAAAATGCCCTCTCACAAAACTTAATCATATTACTACAAGAATATGAGTATCACCAATTTTACTATGGACTATTTGCTTACTAGAATGTTTGGGATATAAATTTATCAATATTCAATGTGCAATATCTAAATACTATGGGACTATATAAATTGCCAGGTCTACTGCACAGCTCTACCGTAGCTACTTATCAAAGGGATACACAAATCAGATATTGGATCTTATAATCATAGTTACACTTAAAGGACTGTTATTTCATACACTTGATTTTCGGTGGAGATTCCAAAAGATATGAAAAATTCCTCAGAGGCAAATTTGTATCATCTTCCACATGAAAATTACCTTTCATGTCTTGTGCTACTTTGAAAATGTTCTTCAAGGTGATGGTCTTCCCCATTATAGCCTCAAACACAATATAAAAAATTAAATGATATTCTATTGGAAATTAGGAAAAATTCAAGGTACTGTGAATTTTCACTGTACCATGAATGTAACAGTGAAAATTTAGTGAAACAAAATTTTTCAGCTCAATCTTCATTATTCACAATTAAAATAGTAAAAGACCATCAATAAACAATAAACATTTGTTTCCTTTAGAAAAAATAAGTCTTACCAATAGCTTTGAGGTTCAGGTAGGTTTCCAACATCACATCTTTGTAGAGATTCTTCTGGGAAGGATCCAGAAAATTCCACTCTTCCTCAGTGAATTTCACATGCACATCATCAAAAGTCACGGCATTCTAAATTTCCCATACATGTATACAACACAAAGCATGATACTAACATCAATGTAAAGGAAATATATGCTTTTTCAAAAACATATTCATATAATTTTAGCACTTGCTCCACTTATATTCTGACTCAGAATTTATAATCACTGTGTCATTTTAGATGGAACTTCAATTATAAAATTCATGTGTTTTGCTTTTTAACCATTTTTTATAGGACCCAGCCTCACCAGAGTAATGCCAATTGATAGAGAAGTGCATTGGAAACATCCACAATACTGAGTACACATCTGAAAAATTGTAAGAACAATTACTACCTACAAAAGTGATGGTCAATCTGGGTGTTTTTGCCCATGTCTGTAATCATAGAGGTACAGGCAGGTTTTTGTTATTCATCTGGATGCCGGCATGGCCTATGTAATGTGTTCTAGGTGAACAAAAGTTGCATATTAATACCCCAAATCCCTACAAAAAATCAACCAAGGAAACAAAAATGATAGAGAACTCACAGTTCTTTACTAAAATTTCCCACAAGAACTATACATTCACTTCAGATCCATATTCATCTTGTAGAAACATGAAGTGCAACAGTTTAAATCATAACATTAATAAAATTTTACTATAAGGGAATGCATGCTTAAACAGTTGCAAATGAAGAGATGAAAATATAGTAATTTAATGATTATAAATAAGCAATGTAGGGCAGGAGAGAGAGAGCTCAGCAGTGGAAAGCTCTAGCTGGTCTTCCACACTGTGTTCATAAATTTTTTACAGACAAATGTTGACCAACATCTAATCATTACTTCAAGATCAAGAGTTCTGAGGCCATCTTATGACAACAATAAAGAAGAGACATATGATATTCATATTCATACACATAGGCAAAATACTATTTGTTCAAACATTTCAGAACAATCACATGTGTGAGGAAATACATTATACACCTTGAATCCAAGGACTCTGAAGCTTCAGGTAGTATTGATGTAATGAATATATATCAACTTGAGAAAAAGAATATATCCTATATATTTGGCCAAATTTCAAAGTGAAACATGAGGATTAACAGTTGCACAAAAGCATATCCCTATTGTACAAAAACATGTCAGGTGGATTATGTGGTTCCTATATTGATTATCAGCACAGGAAGGGTTTCACAGAGCGACTTTGTCTTGAAAAACAAAAACAGAGGAATAAAATTAAAAAACAAAACAAAACAAACAAACAAACAAAACAAAAAACAAAAACAAAAACAAAAACACAAAAAAACAAACAAACAAACAAAAAAAAAACACCGGGCCTGCAAAATAGCTTAGCATTAAAAGAAAAAGGAGCTAAAGCATCTTATGTGATTTTGAAACAGAGTCCAAATATTAACTATATGGGAGCATGAGAAGAAACCTGGAGGAAGAAACCAGTTTCAACTACAGCACAGTAGAGACACAAAATAAATTTGTCCCATCTAAAAGAAAACCAGAGGCACACCTGTAGCACAGAATGAGGGAATGCCCAATGAAAATTCGCCCAACTGGAGACAAACCTTATGGGCAATCTCCAATCCTTAACATTATTATGGATATAATGTTATGCTCCCAGACAGGAGACTTTCATAAGTGTCCAATGAGAGGCTTCACCCATCAGCTGACTGAAATGGATGCAGAGAACCAAAGTGAACAAGGGATGGACCTTGGAGACACTTAAGGAAGAGTTGGGGAAATATTGAAGGCCCAGAAGATGGTAGGAACTCCACAGGTAGTCAGTCTAGCAGACTCAACTAACCTATAACCTTGGGGATAATGAGAGACTGAACCACCAACCAAATAGCAGACACCGGTTGTACTAAGGCCCCTGGCACATAAGTAGCAGAAGTCCAGGTTAGTCTTCATGAGGGTCCTCCAACAACTGGAACAGGCAGTGTCCCTAAAGCTGCTGCATATCTTTGGTATCTGTTCCTTTAACTGGACTCCAATGTCTGGCCTCATTGGGAGAAGATGCATTTAACCCAGCAGACAATTGAAGCCCCACGTTGTGGGGATACCCAGGGGACCCAATGAACTGCATTCTGACCATGGATGCTATAGGCTCATGTTTATCCTGTGATGAAAATGCATTCAGTCTACAGTGATCCTGATAGTCTGCTGGAGCCCCTACACAGTTCAAATTCTAAAGTGTCTTCTGACACTCAAGGCAATATCCAGAAAGTCGAATCTTTTAAAATCAGAAAGCAAGTCCTATCTTTCCAATATAAAATGGTACAGAATAAACCCTTCCTCTTCCAGTAGACAGGAGTGTACACTCCTTTTTCAACCATATGCCATGCCTGCCAGGAGAAAAGTTAGGCTTTCCATAAGATTCACCACACTATTTATTATCCCACATGCAATTTACACAGCTCTACCTAACACTGTACAAAAACCAGAGACAACATAACCTCTCTCCTGTCTAAGTCTCCTGGTGGATTGTTAAGATCATAATTTCCTGCCTGAGATTTCTGCCAGCTTTCAACATGAGCAAGCATTCCCTCTTGAACATACTCACCAAACAGGTCAGTAAAATGGGAAAAACGCAGTCAACATTCTCTTAAAATACAGACATCAAACAATACCTTGGGAATAAAATTACCACCTAAACAAGACAAACCCAGAGACAAGTATCTAGACCTATTATCACCACAAACTCAGATACTTAGATATCAGCATAGGAATATAATTCGCATAAGCCAGGAAAATATGTCAAAAAGAAATCCAAGGTGTCCTGTAACAGCAGATCCTCAAAAATTAAAACGTGCAAGAGTTCTGATACAAAAGAAGTTGTTTTGTGGAAAGGAGAGGAGTGAGAACCTGGGGAAGAGATAGGGGTGCACAAGAGGACCTATGGACTGGAACACGTATAGGGAGCAGAAAGGCTGGGATGAGAGTATAGAAAGACTATAGCGGGGGCTTGTGTAGAGAACAGAAACAGGGAACAAATATAGAGAGCAGCTGAAGCTAGTGCTCTATGTATATAAAGCACAACTGACAACAGCAGCAGCTGATAGAGGCAGGTAATGACTTAAGCAGGAGCTCAGTCCCTGAGAGCAGGCCATTTAAATTGCCTGCACGTTGACAACTACAGAGGCAAGGTTCACACACACTGAACAAGAAAATAAGATAAATAGAATAAATGGACTTATTGGTCAAAAAAAATTGTGTATAAAATTTTACTGGCAGTAAATAACGAGGAACACCGCAATGTAACAAAAGCAAAGACGTCAATTGACTGTAATAAAAGAATATCAGCTCAAAGGTCAAGAAAATAGTTTTAATGAAATCTTACATGAATAATTTCTAAAATAAAGATAAAGATTCCTATTAAGGTACATGAAGCATCCAAAATACCAAATAAAGTGAAACAAAAAAAAGTTTCCTTGCCACAAAATATCCAAAACACTATACATGTAAAGAAATATGAAAACTGCAATAAAAATGAAACAAAAACAAATCATAGGTTAAAATAGACCTATTAGTTTCATACCGGCCCTCTCAATGTGTAGTGTAAAACACAAAATGTTTTGGACATATCCTTCAGAATCAAGAAAAGCATCCATGATGCTTCTACATGCAAACCAATGGTACAAATGACTTGGGAAGATCCAGCCTTGATAGTAATGATATTCAAAAGTCACGATCTTATTTAGCAAGTAAGAAGCATCACTAGAAACCGCACAGGTAGTCACATCTAGCTGATGTTTCCCATCCAACCACTGATAGGAGTCTGCACCTCAGCACCCTCTGATCAGCCACCTGTTCCTCCCCATTGTGGGACGATGATATCCTGTGCTTACCATGTTCAGATTTCAGGGCTTCCCCAAAGTCCCCTCACAGCACAACACAGAACAGCAGAGCTCAGATCAGGAAACAGTGAACTATCCTGGTCTGCAAAGCCACAGGGAACTTGAAGAAAGGTACCGGGAAGATCCCGCCTCTTTCTTTGAATGGCAGGTCTGGCTTGAGTTCTGGATTGGCCAGTAGGTCTTACCACTCCTTACAGTTAAATTGTGCCTCTAGTCCAGGGTAAAATTTTTTACAGATCTTAGGAGTGGATTGCACTCACTTAGCATTTGTGCCCTGCCTTGCAAGAGGACTTTCACACCCAGCAGCCCTATGGAATGACCCCACTATTCCACCTCAGGCTATTCAGCTGCCTGCTACTCTCCTTGTTAGCAATGACCATGCACTTGACAGGACCTAAATTCAGAACTTGCTTGAGCTTTCCTCAGAGCACTTGCCTTCCCCTTCATGTAATCAAGGTTAATAAGTTGCATAGCCCATTCCTCAGGTGCAGTGAGGGAATCAAGCTGACCCACAAGGTGAAGGGTGCCCAGGCTATTAACTTTAAAGAGTGACTTTACAAAAAATAGTTTAGTTTCATAGCTTTATTCTGGGCTTAGGGAAGTGGCAGCTCCATTTCAACAGAAGATAAGTCTGTGATATTGAAGTTTCCCTTGTCACTATAATTATTAAAAGAAGAGGACTACTGTCTCTGAGAAATTATAATAAATCTTCTTTCTACATAATCAGAAAAAAATCACTCTCTCTATGAGATATATTGATCTAAATAACCTGCGCTAACACAACTGTGTGTGTTTTTCCCCACCTTGATATTGAGAAAAGTGTGCTGACTAACAACAGTGGTGCACAGTGTTTGTCATCTGTTTCCTGGTATTCTCCCGGGATTGTTTCATACCTATCATCTGGTGGAAGGGAATTGTATGAAGCCACAAAGTAAAACATGTATTTCCTAAAATCCCCCTTTAATGTTAAAAGCCTGGGAATCCTTCAACTGATGAGCCAGCTTTATATCTTCATTGAAAGACAAGTAACAGGTTATCCACCTTGATTTCACGAAGAAGGGGAAGTGCTGTGAGGAATTCTCAAGTAAGCTATGGAGTCAGGTCATGATGAGTGCAGGGTTACTGCCCACAAAGGGGAAGAGAAAGCAGCTGAACAACCTCAGTTGCAAGGGTGTGTCCTCCTCCAGTGCTGGGTGGGAGTGCAGGTAGATGAGGGTCGTTGAGGACAGGCACAAATGCGATGGGAGTGCAAAACTGACCTGAGATATAGGAAAGGTCTGGCCCAGGACTGGAAGCACACTGTAACTTTGATGAAGGGTACGACTCACTGTCCAATCAAGGACACCAGGCAGACCTGCCAGTCAGACTGAGAGGCGGGTCTTCCTGGTGCCTTGTTGCAAGTTCATTGTGGCCGCACAAGCTGGAATGGTTCTCTGTCCTGCATTGAGTCCTGCTGTTGGGTAGTGTGAAAGAAATTCAGGTAAGTTCTGCTTTTGAGACATGTTGAGCACAGGCTCTCTGCCCGTGTTGATGAAGAGAAGGAAGATGGGAAGCAAGAGCTTGGGTGTCGGGCAATCTCTGGGGATGGATGGGAAGCATTAGCCAGATGTAGACAGATGTTTGCATCTGAGAGGCCCCTTGTGGTGCTCCTCACTTTCTAGATCAGGCTGTGACCTCTTAATAACTTCACTATCAGGGCTGAATCTGCTCAAAACCTTTCAACCAGGAATTGATTGAAGAAATGTCATGGGCAGGTTGCCAAACTTGGACAGCCCTAGTTTCTCTTGAATTTTCCACAACTTCTGCCCTTGGCATTTACCACTATGGTGTAAGTTCCACCTGCAATTAATTTTGTGGAGCATTTAAAAGGCATCACATGTGTTTCTTGGCAATGTAATATTAAACTGAGAAGTAGAAGAAAATATTTGATTATGTAAAGTACTTACCAAGCTTAGAAAATTGTTGCATTAGCTGATGTAAGTAGCATTTTGCTGATGGAGGACTGCGTTAAAACATCCCACAGATAGTATGCTAAGCAGGCCAGTTAGAGTAGGATGATAGGATTCTTAAGTTTGTTCACCAGGTTTGTCTAGAAATCTGTCTCCAAACTGTAATAAAGGAGACAACTGTGGTGAACAACCAGTTACTTTGCTCATGCTCACAGTAATAGTAATAGTAATAGTAATAATTATAGTAATAATAATAATAATAATAATAATAATAATAATAATAAAAACAGGTCAGTAGCAAGCTGCTCAAAGGGTCATTACAGAATCATAATCAACATTAAGGCCTGGTGTGCCTGTAAACCCCATTTTGTATTTGAGAAATGCATAGTTCTGCCACATTGGAAAGACTACTTTGGGTGACAGTCATTTGAGAAGAAAAAGCATCTATGGATTTGTAGACCTGAGCCGAGCATGGCTGTCCTCTGAGAGGCAACACCAGCAACTAACTGAGTCAGATACAGATATTTACAGCCATCCACTGGAGTCAGGTCACGGATCCCTATGCAGAGTAAGGGGAAGGAATGAAGGAGCTGTGGGGAAGCCACTCCCTTAAGAAGACCAAGAGGACCAAGTAAACCAAACCCTGGGGACTCCCAGGGACTAAGTCATTACATTGAGAACACACATGGGCTGGTGCACAGTCCCAGAAACACATGTGGGTGAGAACTGCATTGTGTGTACTCAGTGTGAGACTACAAACCTAACACTGTAGAGACTTGATGCTCCCGGGAAGGAGAATGGGGGAAGGGAGTTGGTCTTAGAAATTGATTCTTGCACAGGCATGTCTACATTTTAAGCCCCAAGAAAAACCAGTCCTCCTCCTCCTCTTCCTCTCGGTCTCTCTGTCTCTGTCTCTGCCATTTCTGTCTCTACTCCCTCATCGCCCCTCCCCATGCCCTAAATAAACTCTATTCTATGCTATACCATCCTGTGGCTGGTCCTTCAGGGGGACGTGGTGCTCAGCATGGTCCGCAGTGTCACCCCTTCCCCTACACCATACCGCACCTCCACCAAACACACCCTTGACTTCCTTTTACAACACACAACACTGACAACCCTACGCAGAGATGTGAAGAAGTCAACAGTGGAGTCACTGTGGGGGAAAGAGTGGAGGTTGAAACCATTTTTGCTCATGGTGGCAATGCCATCTGGGAAATCCAAGTCACCCACACAGTCCTTAGGGAGCCATGTTTCCCTGGCAGGGCTGCTACCAGGTGCTCCCTCCACCCACTACTCAGTTCCTGAGTCCTTGTCCTCGTTCTCCTCTGTGGAGTGGGAGGGGTCATCCTAGGCTAACTAGCAATTTGCCCCTCCCAGACCAAGGGGAGAAACTGAGGTAAAGCTTATGAAGAGTATTGATCTCTGTGGAACAAAGCCATTGGGAAGCCATATTAAATACAGTAACGAAGGAAAATACTGCCCATGGTAAGGAGGGAAATGAGAGGAGAGCAAGGGGCAGAATATGTAGGAGTCCCTAGGCTTGGTTTGTACCCACCCAGCCCCTTAACTTTTGAATGTCTATTTTGTCAGGCACAGTCACACAATACATTTAAGATCTGGTGGGAAAGCAAGTGCATGCACAAATTCCAATAAATAGGTTTTAGATATATAAAATATTTTAATATAAAATCTATTATTTTATATTATTAATTATATATATTATGTATTATAATATATATTATATATTATTATATATTATTATATATTATAATTAATTTGAGAAAATGATTTCATATACTCTTGCAAGGCAAGACAGAGGACCCCAGTGTCTAAATAAATAGACCGAGCGTCACAGCCATCATGATGGTCAACCTCAATTGTCTACTTGATAAGACATAGAGTGGCCAGTGGTATTGTGGTCATAAATAAAGAGGTGAGAGACTATGTTCTAACCACGGTGTGGGGGAAGTGCGTGCCTCAGTGGGCCCATGCCAAGGCATTGCTTCCTCCTGAGGTTACCAGACACAAGACGGTATAGTACAGAATAGAGTTTATTCAGGGCATGGAGAGGGGAGTCAAGAGGGAAGTAGAGGCAGAGAAAGGCAGGGAGAGGGAGAGAGTAGAGAAGCAGAGGCGGCCATGACCATGTGGAGAGAGGGGGGAGGGGAGAGGAAGGGAGGGGACCCCAAGAAGGGGAAAGAGAGGAGCTGAGAGTGAGAGGATAAGAGAGAGGGAGGGGCAAGAAGCCCCTTTTATAGTGCACCAGACCTACCTGACTGTTGCCAGGTAACAGTGGGGAGGGGCATATCTGGCTGTTGCCAGGTAACTGTTGGGTGGAGCTGAGACAGAATCCTAACAAGGGGGAGGTGCCTCGGGGCATGGCTGTAAGGGACGGCCTTGGTTATCTTAACTGGTATGGGAAGCCCCACCCACTGTGGGCGGCACCATTCCCTGGATAGGATCCCGGGCAGTGTGTGGAAAGGGGCTGAGCAGCAGCAGGCGTTCATTGCTCTTGGCGTCCTGATTATTTACACACCTGATGTGAGTGAGCAGCTGCTTCACACTTCAGAGTGGCATTGCCCACCATGAGGGACTTTACTGTGAACCGTGAGATGGAATAAACCTGTTCTCCTGACAGAGTATTTTATCAAAGTAACAGCAGTGATTAAGATACTTGTGAATTGACCTTTATCCACTCAAGGTCACAATGAGAGGTAATGTTGTGTTTTGTTTAAATAAATTTTATTAGATATTTTCTTATTTAAATTTATTTTTTTGCTTTTGTTTTTTTGAGGCAGGGTTTCTCTGTGTAGTCCTGGCTGTCCTGGAACTCACTCTGTAGATCAGGCTGGGCTCAAACTCAGAAATCCACCTGCCTCTGCCTCCCATGTGGTTTTTTAAATTTTTTTTATTTCTAAATTTATTTATATTTTATATATATTTTATACATATGCTTATATTTATATTTTATTTACATTTCAAATGTTGTCCCCTTTCCCCAATTCCCCTCTGAAAATCCTCTATCCCATCCCCCTCCCCATGCTCACTAACTCACCCACTCCTTCTTCCCTGACCTGGTATTCCCCTACCCTGGGGCAATGAGCCTTCATGGGTCCAAGGGCCTCTCCTCTCATGGATGTCCGACCAGGCCATCCTCTGCTACCCATGTGGCTGGAGCCAAGGGTCCCTCCATGTGTACTCTTCAGTTGGTGGTTTAGTCCCTGGGAGCTCTGGGGTTACTGGTTGGTTCACATTGTTGTTCCTCCTATGGGGCTGCAAACACCTTCAGTTCTTTGGGTCCTTTCTCTAGCTCCTCCATTGGGGACCCTGTGCTCAGTTCAATGGCTGGCTGAGAGCGTCCCCCTCTGTGTTTGTCAGGCACTGGCAGAGCCTCTCAGGAGACAACTATATCAGGCTCCTGTCAGCAAACACTTGTTGGCACCCACAATAGTGTCTGGGTTTGGTATATGAGCTGGTTACTGGCCCCAATATGCTTGCATTACCCTAACTCACCCAAACTGTTATTGCAACAACACTGAAGGTAAGAGGAGGCCCTTTGTCCACAGTCCGGCTATGCTGGCAGGTCTCGAGGTAGCCACAAGATGGCTCACAAATTTGTCCAGAGTGTATGAAAAAATAAAAGAGAGAAGATAAAAGCCTTGCAGCTTTTTTAGATTGTGTCATGGAGACATTTTTGACAATACACGCCCATGGACCCTGAATCACCAGAAGCAAAGGCACAGTAGCTTGAGCTTTTGTCAATCAGGGAACACCAGCTATGAAGACAAAGCCCCACAGGGTGGAGTACTTAGGAAAGAGTTGTCTAAGAGATTTAAGGACAGTGGCAAAGAGAGGATTTAATGGAGGACAGACTGCAGAGGAGACACAGATGGGAGGACAGAAGCATCAGACTGGAGACCTGGGAAAGATCCTGTTGTTAGCCAAGGCCAAATCAGAAGATCATAAGTGATGCCTAAAAAGGAGATAAGGGGGCCCTGAGAATCAAAAGTGCCCCCACCACAAGACCAGGGTTACCCTAAAAGTAAAAGGGAAACCCATCATCTTTTGTTGATACAGTTCAACACTATTTTGTACTAATACCTACATACAGAGTCTCTTCATCAGTTTATAAATGACTTTCCAGTGGCTACAGAAACAAAACAAAAATGGAGGCCCTCTTAGATGCCTTAAAATTGAGGCTATTTAAGCCTCTGCAAAGAAAAAAAGCCTTACTCTGCCAACTTCAGGTGACTTTTGTAGACCTGTGGACTGCATACTCAGACCAGGGGTCCTGGCATTAGCCAATGGCCAATGTGTAACCAATGGGCACAAGCTAACAACCACTCTATTTACACCTCAGTCACAATGGCTTCTGGGTAAAAATGATGCCAGAAGGACTCATTACCAGCCACCCTTCTTGAATCTCCACCAGTGTAACTACTCAGCTGCCCTGCTGTTGGACCCTGACCTTGCTGGATGGGCCTCTGTATAACTGCTCACATAGATGTACGGGTAATGGGGTTCACCAACGGCAACTGCCTCATTCAGGATGGACAGGGGTACGCTGGGGCCGCGGTGGTGTCAAATACTGAGATCAAATGTGGAGCACCACACCTGGCAGGAATGTCAGCCCAGGAAGCTGAACTGACAGCTCTGAAAATGTCATTAGAGCTGTGAAAAGGCAAGACACAGATGGCTGGTGTGCTATTGTTATCTCTCATATCCATGGGGCCATTTCTAAGGACAGGACCGATCTGATGGGAAAGGACTAAATTGCACGCCAGAGAGCAACAAGAAAGCCCAGTGGGGGGCCCCTAGAAATTGGTTCCTCATGTCCTTGATTGCACCAGACCCAGGATTCCCCACACTCTCTGTTGAGAAAAAATATATGATCTGGGCCAAAAAACTGTTGATGTCTCAGTGTTGTAAGAGATGAGGGAGGAAAGCTAACTGACTACAAACTAATGTTTGAGAGAAAATGTGTCTACACAGAAAAAAGGAAGAAATCAGAGACTTTCTAGAGTTCATTGGAAATGAATATGCAACATGCACATTCTCACGGAACACAAAGAAAATGAAAGTGGAGCTAAAAGAAAGTTCACAGCACAAAATGCCTACGTGAAAAAATTGGAGAACTCCCATGCTGGCAATTTACCAACACGTTTTAAAAGCTGCAACAAAAAGAAGTGAGGGAGCAAAGAAAATGAGGAAGAGACATCAAGAAATTTTCAAGTGGGGGATGAAATTGATAAAATAGGAAGAGAACAATTCAAAGAATTAATGAAACATGGAGTTGGCTTTTTGATCCTTTTATTAGACAAGATAAACAAACCCCTATTAAAAGATAAAGAATTTACAAAATAATGAAATCTAAAATGAAATGGGGGATTAAATAACAGGTAATGAAATCCAGAGAGTAGTAAAGACATAGTTTAAAAAGGGTGCATTCCACCAACTTGGAAATTCTAAAAGAAATAGTTAACTTCCTCAATATATTCCACATCCCAAAATTAAACTAGGGGAAAACAACTTAAACTGACATAAACATGAAAGAAAACTGAATTCATTAAAAATATGTCCCCAATATGAGCCCACATCTATGAGTTTTAGGGTAGAGTCCTACCAGACTTTCAAAGAGGATTTAATAAGAATTCAGTGTATTCAACAATATAGAAACAAAGGAAATATTAGTCAATTTATTTTATGAACCCCTGATTACTCATATATCCAGTCAGGAAAGACTGAGCAATTAAAGAGCATTACAGACCAATTATCCCTAAAACCACAGATTCAAAAATACTTAAAAGATAAAACAAATAAAATAAAATAAAATATGAAACACATCAAAAGATCATCCACCATTAACAGTGAGGAAGGCTTCATTCTAGAAACAGTGACGGTTCAACAAAATGGGATTAAAGTGTAAGAAAAACCAGGAACTGATCATCTCATGAGGTAATGTAAAATTCTCTGACAATATTCAACACCACTTCATGATAAAATTCTCAGAGTTCTGCTGCTTACCAGGGTTTGGACATGGCTCCTTCTATTCCATTATCAGCAGCTTTCAATATTTCAAATATATCACTGCCTAATCTTGGCTTTCCTGGAACTTGCTTAGAGATCTACCTTGATCTCAAACATCTGCATGACTCTGTCTCGTGAATGGTGGGTTAAAAAGCATGTAACACCATGACATGAACTAAGCCTTTCTGCTTACATTTTAAATTCAGAACCCAGAATCCAAATCTATCTCTTGGCAATTTGTTACATAATTGTATCTTCATGTGTCTACATCAAAACAGTATCCAGGTAATAATAATTCCTAACATAATACAGTTCTCTTTCATACAACTGCAAACCCATATGTTTAGCTGAATGTAATCTTGTCCTAATGTAACCATTCCTTTAATGCCATTGAATATCCTTGATCACAAGATTAAACTTCATTCAACTTCTTGATGATGCCTTGTATTTTGAACCTTTCTTTTTTTATTTTTCCTTTCTTAGTTTCTATGCTTGTTAAAAACTTTCAGGCCAAATTCTATGTGGTGATTTTCATGACTTACTTTGTCAATACAATTAATGTAAACATCTTTACCTTAACCTCAAAGAAACTCTTCAGACGAGGGCAGCAAACTTCTTTGCAAAAACATAAAAAAAAAGAAATCTCCAGAGTGGAAACAATCCCAAGCACCCATGTCTATCATATCCTACTATGATACCCTCCTAATTCCCACTTAATTCATGATCATTTTCATTATTTTTCTCTCCAGCACACAGAATTTGGATACTTATCCCTAGTGAAAACACTTTACCACATTGATTACATTAATACGTTTACTGTCCGGTGTGTGTTCTTTTATGATACTGGAGATAACTGGGTCTTGTAAAGGCTTTACCACATTGTTTACATTCATAAGTTTTCTCGCCGGTATGTGTTCTTTTATGATACTGGAGATTACTGTGCTGTGCAAAGGCTTTACCACATTGATGGCACTCATAAGGTTTCTCTCCAGTATGTGTTCTTTTGTGATATTGGAGATGACTGTGCTGTGCAAAGGCTTTACCACATTGATGACACTCATAAGGTTTCTCTCCAGTATGTGTTCTTTTGTGATATTGGAGATGACTGTGCTGTGCAAAGGCTTTACCACATTGATTACATTCATAAGGTTTCTCTCCAGTATGTGTTCTTTTATGTCTTTGGAGATCACTGTGACATGCAAAGGCTTTACCACATTGATTACATTCATAAGGTTTCTCCCCAGTATGTGTTCTTTTATGAATTTGGAGATAAATGTGCTGTGCAAAGGCTTTACCACATTGATTGCACTCATAAGGTTTCTCTCCCACGTGTGCTCTTTTATGTCTTTGGAGATAACTGTGATATGCAAAGGCTTTACCACATTGATTACATACATAAGGTTTCTCTCCAGTATGTGTTCTTTTATGATATTGAAAATTACTGCGCTGTGCAAAGGCTTTACCACATTGATTGCATACATAAGGTTTCTCTCCAGTATGTGTTCTTTTATGATATTGAAAATTACTGCGCTGTGCAAAGGCTTTACCACATTGATTACATACATAAGGTTTCTCTCCAGTATGTGTTCTTTTATGATATTGAAAATTACTGCGCTGTGCAAAGGCTTTACCACATTGATCGCATTCATAAGGTTTCTCTCCAGTATGTGTTCTTTTATGAATTTGGAGATGATTGCGCTGTGCAAAGACTTTACCACATTGATCACATTCATAAGGTTTCTCTCCAGTATGTGTCATTTTATGTCTTTGGAGATTCCTGGGTCTTGCAAAGGCTTTACCACATTGATTACATTCATGAGGTTTCTCTCCAGTATGTGTTGTTTTATGACATTGGAGATGACTTGATCTTGTAAAGGCTTTACCACATATATTACACTCATAGAGTTTCACTCCAGTATATCTTCTTACATGCCTGCAATGATAATTAGCACATGTGAAATCTTTACCACATTCATTACTCTGATCAATCATGTAATCAATATGAATTATGTTTACAATTTGTCTAATGGTAAAGAAGCATCAGATCTTAAGGTTTTAGCACCTTATATGTTCATGTTGTTCTCCCTCATCATGGGTTGTTCAAGACACCTGTGATGGTTATTACATGGCTCATATTTATAATACCCTCTTTTTATATGATGTATTTTAGCTATCTGAATAAAGTTAGAAAAACTCTGATCTGTATAACACTAATTGTATTCATATTTTTCCTCTTGTGTGAATTACAACACATGTGACTGGGAACCAGGACACACAGAAGAATTTCCAAATTCCTAGTACCCATAAAGTTCTTTTTACACTATGAGTTTTGGGATATTCCCTGTAAAGCTAAAGACCCAACTAATTACAAATGTCTTTCATATTCCAAATTTCTTTCAAAGGTAGAATACTACATATCTTCTTGTTTTAGAACAAAAATTTATGCTTCTTCTTTCCATATGCTAATGCTCACATGATTATTATCTATTGTGACACATGATATACCTAATAAAAAGAATGATAAATTAAAGGTTTACGCATTGCATTCACACTGTTTTAATTTTTGTTTCTCATAACATGTGCAATATGGACTAATGTTTCTCCACAACAATATTCTTGATTCTCATAAAATGCCCTCTCACCAAACTGAACCATATTACTACAAGAATATTAGTATCACCAAATTTTCTATGGACTATTTGCTTATAGAATGTTTGGATATAAATTTATCACTATTCAATGTGCAATTTCTAAATACTACGAGACTATACAGATTGGCAGATCCACAGCACAGGTTTAGCGGAGCTACTTATCAAATGGATACACAAATCACATATTGGATCTTGAGGTACATGGTTTTGAAAGAATATTATAATCATAGCTACAGTTAAAGGACTGTTACTTTACACTCTAGCTTTTTGCTGGAGATTCCATAAGATATTAAAATTTCTTCAGAGACAATTTTGTATCAGTTTGCACATGAAAATTACCTTTCATGACTTTTATTATTTTGACAATGTTCTTCAAGATGATGCTCCTTGCAATTATAGCCTAAAACACAGTAATAGAAAATGAATGATATAGTATTGGAAAATAGGCAAAATTAAAGGTACTGTGAATTTTAACTGCACCGTGAAAGTTACAGTGAAAATTCAGTGAAACTGAATTATTCAGCTCAATTTTCATACAATTAAAATAATAGAAGTTCATCAATAACCAAGAAACATTTGTTTCCTTCAGAAAAAAAAATAAGTCTTACCTATAGCTTTGAGGTTCAGGTAGGTTTCAATCATCACATTTTTGTAGAGACTCTTCTGGGAAGGATCCAGCAAATTCCACTCCTCCTCAGTGAATTTCACATTCACATCATCAAAAGTCACTGCATCCTAAATATCCCATACAAATGTACAACACAAAGCATGATACTAACATCACCGGAAAACAAATGTATGCTTTCTCAAATATATATTCACATAATTCTCGTGCTTGCTCTGCTTATTTTCTGACTCAGAATTTATAATCACTGTGTCATTTTAGAAGGAGCTTTAATTATAAGTTCCACCTCTGTCTCTTTTGAACACTTTGAATAGGATACAGCTTTGCCAGAGAAATGCGAATTGAGAGGGACTTGCAGGGGAAACAGATCCACAATACCGAGCACACATCTGAAAAATTGTATGAACAATTACTAACTACAAACATGATGGGCAATCTGTTTGTATTTTCTCATGTCTTTAATCACAGAGGCACAGGCAGGTGTATGCCATTTACCTAGACATTGGCATAGCCTTTGTAATGTGTTCTAGGAGACTAAAATGTATATTTTAAGACCCTCAATCCCTACAAAAAACAACCATGGGAAAAAATGATACTGAACTCAAAGTTCTTTATAAAAGTTCCTACAAAGAATTATAAATTCACAGAACATCTGTATTTACCTGGCAGAAATATGAAGTTTAATCTATAACATTTGGTCAAATTTCAATACTAAAGATATGGATGAAAAAACACAGAGCCGGGCGGTGGTGGCACACACCTGTAATCCCAGCACTCTGGGAGGCAGAGGCAGGCAGATTTCTGAGTTCGAGGCCAGTCCGGTCTACAAAGTGAGTTCCAGGACAGCCAGGGCTACACAGAGAAAACCTGTGTCAAAAAAAAAAAAAAAAAAAGCCAAATCCAAAAAGAAAACAAAACAAAACAACAACAACAACAACAAAAAAAAAACCACACAAAATTATGCTTATATTACAAATATAAGACATGTGTCTTTTGTGGTTTCTCTACTACTTTAAGGACAGACAAAGCTACACAGCGAAATTTGTTTTGGAAAAGAAAAGCAAAAACTGGAATAAATATAAAAATATAAAACAACTAGACTTGTAAAATAGATTATCACTGATTAGGAAATGTATCCATTGTATTTTATATGATTTAAGGAAAGAGATTATAGTGCATATATGGGAGCATGAGAAGAATGCTGAAGGGTCAGTTTCAACCACAACACAGAACACACCATGGACACAATGTTTCCCCTCAAAAAGAAATGCGGGGTTAAATCTGGAGCAGAGAGGGCATGGCCAATGAAAATTTGCCCCACTTGAGTGCCATTCTATGGACAAGCACCAATCCATGACATTATTATGTTATGCTCCCATAGTGAATCCTTGAGCAATTGTCCATTGAGAGGATCCACCAAGCACCTGACTGAAAAAGCTGCAGAGATCCAGAATCAAACATTGCATGGAACTTGGGGACTATTATGGAAGATTTGTTGAAAAGATTGTAATCCCTGAGGAGGATAGGAACACCACAGGAAGACCAAGAGACTCAAGTAACAAGCACCCCTGGGGACACTCAGATACTAAGCCACCAACCAAATAGCATACACAGGATGGACAAAGGCCCCTGGCACATATATAACAAATGTGCAGCTCACAGGCTCAGAAGGTCATCTAACAACTGTAGCAGGGGCTTTCCCTATAGCTGTGTGTGTGGGGGTGGGATATCTTTTGAATCTGTTTCCTTAACTGGGCTGCCATGTCTGGCCTCAGTGAGAGAGAATGTACTTAACTCACAAGAGAATTGATGCACCAATTTTGGGGATATCTGGGGGCCCCACAACCTCCCAAAGAAAAACAGAGTGGACTGGGGGAGGGACTCTGCCATGGCAAGGGATATATAATGGGGTTAGTGATAAGGGTGACAATGAATATATAAATTATTGGAAAAGCAAAAAAAAGGGAGAAAAAATAAAATTTTCATTCTATAAACACTATCCTGAAAGGTATCTGGAATGGCTCCTACCAGAAGATCTTCCACAAGCTTCACAAAGAAAGCCAGACAGGACAGACAGGCCAACGAAGACATCATCCTATCTAGAAGCTTTTTGTTTCAATCAACTGCATCCTGATCCTTGACACTATGGGCAAATATTCATTCTGTGATGAAAATGCATTCAGTCTTTCTTCAGGGATCCTAACAGTCTGCAGGAACTCCTACACTGTTCAAACATCAAAAGTCTCTTCTGACACACAAGGCAAAATCTTGAAGGTCACCTCTTGTAACAGCTTGGGTACATCCTCTCCTTGTATACATCTCTCCATGGAATATTTACCAATGCATTAGTTATCTCAACAAGCTGTGGTCGCAAAATGCAACTCAAGAATCATCCTCATAATTTCACTGCAATGAACTCTCATGGAGTCTTCCCATGGCTCTGACTCTGCCAAAAGATGGCTGGAATCGGGCCAAATTTAAACCATACAGGAAGAATCCAGGAACTCGAATTTATCATCTATCAGTTTTCAGAAGCCACACCATATAAAAGATGCTCTTACGTTTGGCTTCTAAGGTGATGGACTCTGCCTCACTTGGTCCATATTTGCAGCAGGTTTTATTTAAAGCTCCTTCTTGGGACTAAGAAACACATTGCCTACTCCTTCCATGAATTTAAGATTTAGCAGGAGGACATGTTACACTTAGGATATGTTCTTAGGATATCTACCTACTAGAGCATGTGTTCCACTAATTTCATATCTGTTTTACTTATAACAGCTGGAAACTGAAAAAAATCAATAAGTCCGCCAACCAAAATTTGGATACAGAATATGTGGTTCATATTCAAAATTGAACACTATTCAGCTAGTAAAAACCAGAACAAAATGAATCTTGCAGGCAAATGGATACAACTAGATACGATCATCCTAAGTGATCTATCCCAGACCCAAAAGGACATGCATGTATGTACTCACTTACAAATGGATAATAACCATAAAGCACAGGATATATGCATGATATTTCTTGGACCTGAAGAAGCTAAACAAGAAGGAATGCTAAGGGACTAGATAGATGGCTCAGTTGGCAAAAACACTGATTGCTCTTGGGAAGGTCCTGAGTTCATATCCCAGCACCTACATGGTGGCTCACAACCACCAGTAATGAGATCTGATGCCCTCCTCTGGAGTGTCTGAAAACAAATACAGGGTACTTACATATAAAAAATAAATATATTTTTTTAAAAAAAGAAGGCTAAAATGAGCATGGTTGAATCACACTCTGAAGTGGAAATAAAAAAGTCAGAGGAGGCAGATGAAAGAGAGAGAGAACTGAAAGGGCCAGTAGTTAAGAAAGGGGAAGTGGAGGTAAGGAACAGCTGTGGTGAGAGAAAAGGAAGGGCCATAGGACAAGGAAAATGAATTGAAATCTCCAGCTGACAGGGATCTAAGAGTTTAGGCATCTTTAGGATCTGCTATAGACCATGAAAGGGAGGGCAACAGGCAGTCTATGGGGCGTGATCATAGCTGAAATACATAGCAGTGAGATTTGGACACAGAAGAGGGCCACACCCTAAAGACAGGCAGAACTCCCAGTGGAAAGTTAACTACACCAACCAAACCAAAAACCTTTCCAAGCAAAATTTATCTTGTCTACAAGAAATACAGGCAAAAATATGGAGTAGAGAATGAGGGACTCACCAAAATATACCCTGCTCAAGTTGAGACCCATCCCATGGGCAATCACCAATCCCTGACTATACTGAGGATATACTTTGTTATACTTCCTGAGAGTAGCTTAGCATAATTGTTCTCTGAGAGTCTCCATCCAGCACCTGACTGAAACAGATTCAGAGCCCACAGCCTAACATTGCAAGAACACAGGGGATCTTTGGAAGAGTTGGGGAAAGAAATGAGGGCCTCCAAAGAAAAAGAAACCCATAAGAAGTCCCTCAGTGTCAACTAACCTGGGCACTAGGAAACTCTCAGAGACTGAGCCACCAGCCATCCTTCAGATGACTGTAGCTCTGAAAGGTTGAAATGTTATCAACTTCAATTCTCTCCTGATCATGTTTCCTTATGGATTGCTAGGATTTTCTTACCCGGCCCACCTCCTCTCCTAGCTTCCAACATCAACAAGCAATCTCTCTTGAACATAACAAACAGGTCAGTAAAAGAGCCAGCACTCAGACAACACTCTAAAAATCTACAAAGAAAACTGTAACACAGGAATAACACTCCCACAAAAACAAGACAAACTGAGAAACTAGTACCTAGACCAATAATCACCAAAAATGCAAATACCTAGGACCAGCCTAGAAAGATATGTAATACCAGCCAGGAAAATAAGTCACCATCCTCAGGCTCTCACTCCTCTCCTTTTCAACAAACAAACTCTTTTGTATCAGAGCTCTTGTGTGTTTTACTTTCTCAATATATATTAGAGAAAGAGGAGGAAGAGGAGGAAGAGGAGGGAGAAGAGGAGCAAGAGGAGGAGGAGGAGGAGGAGGAGGAGGAGGAGGAGGAGGAGGAGGAGGAGAGAGAAGAAGAAGAAGAAGAAGAAGAAGAAGAAGAAGAAGAAGAAGAAGAAGAAGAAGAAGAAGAAGAAGAAGAAGAAGAGGAAGAAGAAGAGGAGGAGGAGGAGGATAAAGAATGGAAAATATTTCCAATAAAATCATAAATGAAAATTTTGCTAAACTAAAGAAAGTGTCTGATAACGTACAAGAACCATCAAAAATACTAAACAGACTGAGAAAAAGTCCCTTTGCCACATAATAATCAAAACACTAAACATATGATAAGCAAATATAAAAAAAACTGCAGCAGAAAAATTTAACAAACTAAACAAAACAAAAACTAGAAATGTATGAAATCACAACTATTAGCTTCATATCCATCGTATTTTTATGGAATTAATTCATTACACACACAATGTTCTCCCTGCATGTATTCTTGCAGGCCAGAAGAGGGCACCAGATCCCATTACATATGGTTGTGAGCCACCATGTGGTTGCTAAGAATTGAACTCATGAACTGTGTAGGAACAGCCACAGTTCTTAACCTCTGAGCTATCTTTCCAGGTCTATTCCTGCTTTCTTCTTGTATATTATAAAAGACAAAAAGATGCTGCATAGTCTCAGAAGCCACCCATGCTTCTACAAGAAAGCAACTGGTCCAGATGTTTTGGACAGAATTACAATCAGCCATGGTACTGAAATTATTCAGAGATCATGGCCTGAACTATCAAGTAAGAAGCAACCACTAGAAACCTCACAGGTGTTCACATCTGGATGATCATTCCAATCCAACCCCATAGAGGACACACTGCTCAACCACATGTTCCTCCCCATTGTGGGCAGTGATCCCGTACTCACCATGTCTTGATTTCAGAGCTTCCCTGAGGTCCCCTCACAGCACACAACAGCAGAGCTCAGAGCAGGACACGGAGAACCATTCAAGCTGCACAGCCACAGGGAAAACGCTCAATCAGCATAAATGTCTAGAAAACATTTCCAATAAAATCATAAATGAAAATTTTCCTAAACTAATGGAGGTGCCTGTTAATATAAAAGAAGCATCAAAAATATCAAACAGATTGTAGAAAAGTGTCTTTCCTGCACAGTAATCAAAACAGCAAGCATCAAGGGAAAACAATGTAAATAACTACTACATAAATAATTAACAAAACTAAAGAAAAAAAATAGCCTGGGACCTAGCCCCATCCATCCCACAGCCTTTGACCCCAGCCAGCTCCAATCTGATTATTTATGTTCCTTGGGAAAGCGCCAGCCCAGACCTCTGTAAACTCTACCAGGTCTTTGTCATGTCACAGCCCAGCCTGTGTCATTAAGGAACAGGATGCAGTTTATTGGCCTGTGAATTGCCTTCCTGTCTCACCAGCTCACAGGCAGAAGCCAGGGCCGGGTGCACAGCCCAGAGATCCATGGCGGCCAGGCTTGGCTTCCATTCCCACAGGAGGGTTGTGCTAGGAGGCCACTGTGCCCGCCTGGAGGAGCACAGAGAGGGTTTGCACTCTGCCCCACTGCCCAATTTCCAGAGCGGGAAGCCTGAGCTTTGCCCAGCCACTGTCCCTGCCTGGAGCACAGAGAGAGTTTGCACTCTGCCCTGCTGCAAACTTTCCAGAGCAGAGCGGGAAGCCCGCGCCTTGCCCGGCCACTGTCCCAGCCTGGAGGAGCACAGAGAGGGTTTGCACTCGGCCACGGTGCAAACTTTCCAGAGCCTGAAGCCCCCGACTTGCCCGTCCACTGTCCCTGCCCAGAGCACAGAAAGGGTTTGCACTCTGCCCCGCTGTAAACTTTCCAGAGCAGAGTGGGAAGCCCGCGTCTTAACCAGCCTCTCCAAACTTACAGACTGCTTCTGTGGAAACGACAGGAGGATAGCCCGGTGTGACTTGAGAGCTCACACACACCCACAGCATGGAGCACTATCTTCATCCAGATGTGCATGCGAATGCGGTCCCGTTCCACAATTCCAGGCCCCGCTGCTCAGAGCCCGGGAAGCTCAGCAATCACAGCTGTCGCTAAATAAGCGTGCTCACCTCCTTTCCGCCTCTTCCAGACCTCTGACCAATACGCACATTCAAACTCCCATCCCACTTTCATTCATAAAATAGAAGACAGGAAATGACATCAGGAGGCTAGATGCAGGGCGGGAGGTGGGGTGACATCAGGGGTGGTGCCAGAGGTTTCTGGGTTATGGACAGGGATGTTAACATGGCGCCTGCCAGGGGCTGAATTGCATGGTCACAGGGAGGGGGCTGGGCTCCAGGGATGTCAGGGGGCGTGGCCAGCGGTTGCTGGGTGACAGTCAGGGAATCCAACATGGCTCCCGCCCAGGGCTGAGATAGATGGGTGAGGGGCGGGATTGGCGTGATATCAGGCGCAGGGCCAGCAATCTCTGAGTGACTGACAGTGAGGCCAATGTGACATTTTCACTGAATTTGAAGAAATATATAAATATGTGTGTTAAAATTGAAGAATTAGATGTAAAATAATACATATGAAAGTTTACACATAGATAATACATCAAAACTAACTGAAAACCATGTAAAAAATTTCTAATCAAATTGATGGCTTTCATGGAAAATACTTCTTATAAAATTGAAGAAATATACAGAAAATTTATTTTGAATTGAGATTTGGCATTGAAAATGAATAGACATAAAAAGTTGACAAAGACAACTAAATGTGTATGCAAATTCAATTTTAGGAATAAATTGAAAAATAATGTGTTAAAATTGAAAAATCTGTTGGAAAATAATAATGGTAAAAAGATAAATTATCTTAACTAAATCAAGCACCTAGAAACATTTTCTCATAAAATTCATGATTTTAAAGGAATTTGTTTCTGATATAACTGAAACAATATATAGAAAAGTAGTGTTAAATTGAAGATTTTCACTGGAAATTATTTAGATAATTTTGTGTACATAAAAACATCTCTAAATAATTGAAAAATTATATAGAAATATTTTCTGATAAAATTAAAGTTTATCTTAACTAATATCTGTAATGATATTGAAGATATATGTGTGTGTTCAAATTGAAGAATTAATTGGGAAATAATAATAGTAAAATAGTAAACATAGAAAATACACCTAGAACATTGTCCAATAACCTAGAAAAAAATTTTGATAAAATTGAAGATTTTGATGGAAAATATTTCTAATACAACTGAAGTAATATACAGGAAATGTAGTATAATTGAAGATATCAGAAAAGATAATACAGATAAAATATTAGACATATAAACTATTTCTAAACTAATTGAAAAAGGTAGTAGAAACATTCACTGAAAATATGTGTGAAAAAAATAAAGTAGAACATGAAATAATGAAGGATTTAATTGAAAAATAATACAGATAAACAGTAGACAAAAAAAATTCCTAAAATTTTTGAAAAATAAACTAGGAACATTTTCTGATAAAATTGAGGGTTTACATTTAAAACATATCCGAGAAAATTGAACTAATATATAGAAAAATGTGTTAAAATTGAAGAATTTCTTGGAAAATAATGTTCAAAAATGTAGATAATTTTATTTTTACTGAATGACCAAGGACATAGACAAATTTGGGATGAAAGGGAAGATTTTCATGGAATATATTCCTGAAAAATTGAAGAAATACATAGAAAAAGGTGTGAAAGTTGAAGATTTACAAGGAAAGGGATGCTTCTAAAATGATAGAAATAAAAATATTTCTAAATTAAATAAAGAGAGAATTAGAAAATTTTGATAAAATTGGAGATTTACATGGAAAATAATCCTAATAAAATTGAGGAACTGTAAGGGAACCTCAAGTAAGCTCCATTTTTGAGACATGTTGACCACAGAGTCACTGCTCATAGTAAGGAGGAGCAGACATATGAGCAGTGGGAGCAGTGGTGGTTGGTCCTCCCTAGAGCTGCGTGGGAAGCGTCGGCCAGGTGTAGCCAGATGTTTGCACCTGTGAGGTCCCTTGTGGTGCTCCTCCCTTGCTAGATCAGGCCGTGACCTCTGAATAACTTCACTATCAGGGCTGAATCTGCTCAAAATACTTGGACCAGGGGCTTGCTTGAAGAAATGTCATGGGCAGGATGCCAAACTTGGACAGCCCTGGTCTGTGTTTTGCTTGCTTGATTAAGCAAGGCCACATTCTGTGTGACAATTATTTTTCCTTTTAAAGGTGCTTTTGTTAGTTCAATCATAAATACAAATTTACTATCACAAAAGAGATTTTTATGAACCATACCTGAAAGTGTGTCTGTTTAATCATTGATAATTTAGACGTGAATTGTAACATCTCCCTATTTTTCATTTGTCTGGTGGGCATTAGTTTTTAAGAAATGATTTCTACATACAGGATGCCATCCTGGAGTATTTCATGAAGGGATTGATGCCGATTTATTGTGTTGTCCTTAATGTCACAGAGTATTTTATGTGATTCATCACAGGAAAGGAGTGGTTCAATGATCATTGATGGTCTTCTCTTTTATCTCTCATTTTTCAATTATTGAGCATAGATATCTTTCATACACTATATTCTAATTACCTCTCTCCTCACCCAACTATTTCCAGATTTCCCTATCCCATGCCACTTGTTCAAATCCCTACTTTTTCTTTCTTTTCCCTGTTAATAAACTAAACATCTAAACTATTCTATTATTATTATTAATTATAAAAAACAAAACCTCTGATAAAATAAAATGAAAAATATACAGATGAAAAGATAAATAAAACAACTAAGAAACCTCAACATACACAAACTATTATTCATAAAATGAAATTACATAAAAACACAAGTATAAGCCACAATACACTTAAATAGGAAGGAACTTTGTGGCATAAAAAACAAAAACAAACAAACAAACAAACAAAAAACCAAAGACATGTTGAGTACAGGGTCACTGAAGAAGAGGAGCAAAAACAAAGTAATTACCTTTCAATTAAAAATGCCAAGATTTAAAAACTCAATCTTTTAAATTCAGAGTAAATCGGTGTGTGTGTGTGTGTGTGTGTGTGTGTGTGTGTGTGTGTGTGTGTGTATGTGTGTCTGTGTCTGTGTCTGTGTGTCTGTGTGTCTGTGTGTATATGTTACTGTCAGTTTCCCTCTCTTTCACCAGCCCCTCCTCCCTTGCCACACTCTCTGACCAATCTGGCCTTGAATTCATATTGATCTGCCTGACTCTACATCCTGAATGTTGGGATATAAGGTTTGCTTTCCCACACCTGGCTCAGAGTAACTCTTTAAGTAAAGTCAGTTCTTTAAGTAAATGTTAGGCAGTCTTCTTAAATGGATTCATTGTTACATGAATCAGCCATTTTATGTAAATGTCCAGCTAGTAGTAAATAAAATGCTATTATTATCCCCCAAATTTCATTTTTCATTATGCATATCCTTTTAATAACCAGTCGTTTTCATACAACATTTGCCTTTTGATAGTAGTCCATGTTGTGAAGAAAAGCGACTATAAGAATATCATACTAGGCTTATATTGATTGACAAAATCTCCCGTCTGAATTTATTTGGCAAGCACAAAGGTGTCCTGGAATCCGATCAAATTCTTGCTGCTTCACGTTTAGTTTTCCGTGCTTTCCCTGAAATAGAGCTACGCTAGCCGAAGGCAACATTTCTATTTGTTGTGAAACTGCAGAAATTAAACCATGCCAGCAATATTTACTTAGCCTAGTTCTTCCCCTTTGCAGAATGGACCACTGAGCCCTGCACAGCAAGGAGGCAGCCAGAGCTGGCTTCTGGACTTCTCTGGATGTTTATTCCAGGGACCTGGCTATAGAGCAGAGGAACTAGGGTCCCTAAATCCAGATCAGCCCTGGGCCAATAGGAGGCCGGCATCACTGGGCAGCAGTCTCAGTCCTTTCCTCAACCTTCCTTAGCATGGACCCTTCTAGGTGCTTTTGGGTTCGTAGAGCTCAGCTTTGCCTTTCCTTTCCTTGGTTGACAGGATCACTGATGCATCTTTCAGGGCCAAGCTTCTTTTCATGTTTTTTGTAACAATATAAATTATGCCGTTTTCTTTGTGCTCTTTGTGAAATTTTGTTTTTCGTCCTCTTAGCTGATGGGGCTCCCTGTTTCCTTTTTGAGGCCAAATTTGTTTTCTGTAAAGACATAAAAATTATAATGTTTTTTTTTTTCTCTAAGAGTTCATCTCTGCACTTGGCTGTTGCCCCCAACCATCTCTGTGCTTGGAACAGAGGATTAGCATCTGCTCAAGTGTCCAGCTAAAAAAATGACACTTAACAGGATTTATAAGCAGGACACTGTGACATGTGCCTTTAATCTCAGTATGAAGGAGGCAAAATCAGGGAGATCTTTGACTTGGTGGTCCACAAAGTGACTTTCAAAACAGCCAGGGTTACAGAGAGTAAGACACTGTGGTCGCTAGTCTGTATTGTTAACTTGATTAAATCTGGAATTAAGCAAGATCCAAAACATGAGGACACTCCATCAAAGGGATTTTTGCTTACTTTGTAAAAAGCAATCAATGTCTTTGAGGTAGGAATGCTCCACTTTAATTCAGACTGTTTGAGCTTGAAAGGTCCAGGCCTTTAATCTGTATATGGAGTAAAGAAGTCAACTAACTTTGTTATTGTGACTGTTGTTGTTGTTGATATTCTGAGCCAGGGTTTATCTGTAATACCTCTGACTGTCCTGGAACTCACTTTGTAGACCAGGCTACTCACAAAGTCCCACCTGATTCACTTCCATACTGCTTGGATTAAAGGTCTGAGTTGCCACACTTAGTAGTAGACACTCATCCAGTGGCTTTAATCCAGGCTTTAATCCAGAGAATATATCTGGAACACACACCTTTATTTTGGGCTGCACCTTAATCTTGAGGCCTATATAAGAACACAGAGGAAGAAAGTTTTCACATTACCTGCTTGTTCTCTCCTAGATAGCAAGTCTTATGACTTCCCTGACACTAGAGTCCACTTGTCTGTGATTCCATCTTCTATTGAAGACCTGCTGAGACATCCAGACTTGGGGACTGAGAACTTCTGGATTCTTGGACTTTGCTTCCTATCCAGCTGTTGTGGAATAAGGCAGACTGCACCCTGTTAGTCTTTCTAATATATCCCCTTTCAGGACAGAGAGAGGGAGTGAGAGATTATTCTATGTCATCTTTTACTCTCTGAAACAAGAACCTCAAGTAGACTCGCTGTCCCATGAGCACTTTTCCCATTGCCTGTCTAATCAGTTGCCTATAATGTTTAACTCTAGACAATTGCATGTTGCAAGGTATTTCTCATGCATACACATTGAGGCTAGTGATTAGAACGGAGTGAGGAGGAGGACTCAGGAGAGAGACACAGGGAGGTGCTTGCAGGAGCCACAAGTGGGAGACGGGAGAGAGGCATAGCATACTAAGATGGGATCAGAAGTAAATATTTCTAAAGGTTAGAATATTGGGATGGAACTTTTAATATAATAGATTTGGTTTCGTATTACCTTAGTGGCATCTTGTACATGTGTTTTAATTATATTTAAATCTAATTGGCAAATTAACTACGTGTTGAGAGTCTGTTCTTCTGGGTAATTTGGGGCACCTTGGTTGAGGAACCAAAGGGACTGGTGGCCCTGGGGTAGTGTGACATTTGTGAAATGTGGGTCTACTGCCAATGGTGGACAGAGAACTCAGTTGAAATGCTGAGAAGCTGGAAGAGATTTTCTCTGAAGCAACAGTGAGAGCCCAGCTGATTGAGACTCTGTAGAGACCTGGTGAGTGTCTGGTGAGGCAGAAGAGATGTTAAGAGTGGCCCAGACTGCTCTAGAGAGTCTGAGGCAGTGACTAGATTCTTGAGAGCGTGGCTTGACCCTACCAAAGGGTTATATTGCTGCCTCTGCCAAGGATGTCACTGAGAGGGATGGTTACTTCTCTTGCAGTTAGAGTGGGTGAGGAACGTGTTGGCTCATTTTTTAATTAAATATTATTACAGCATCCAGAGTGATAGCATCTTATGTTGAGAAGCTTCACTCCTTTTCTGTTTGCATGTTTTGTTCTTTGAGCCTAGATTGTCCTGTATGGCCTAACTGTCCTGAAACTAGGTCTGACTACCAGGCTGGCCTTGAGGTCAAAGATCCCTTTGCCTCTGATTCTGTTGTTCCAGATCTGCTACTTTCCTTTGGGTTCTGGGTGAAAGGATTTTGCCACAAGACTGGTCAGAATCTTTCCTACTTAGGCAATGCAAACAGATGTTAGGATTGTGGGCTTATACCCAGCTACCCACAGTGTAATGGTTGGGAAGGGCCATGAAGTGTAGAGTAAAATCCACTAACTAGAGTTTTCTCTGAATCAAAGGTCAAGGACTTGCCCAACGAGTTCCATGGATAAATCCAAGAATATGATGCAGTTTTCTCCAAGTTTTGTTAAAGGTACATCAGATTCTGAAGAACATTCCCTGCCAAGTGCACCTGTATTGCCAGACCTCAGTACAAGAGTTTCCACGCCTGAGGCACGTTGTTTCTGTGGAGAGTCAAGCCACTGCTCTGAGAATGGCTGGTTTGCAGACTAGGATCTATAATCCTTTTGTGTACTTGAGAGCTTGGACAACCTGATATACTACCAAAGATTGAATTGTGCCATGAATTAGAGCACAGAGGTCTCACAGAGTGTGGCTTCAGGAGATGTGGATGACAACAACAACCCAGACAAAGGTACAGAGGAGCCAGATCAATCCTCACCAAGCTTGTTGAGGGAGAAAGAGCTGGCACTTGAGACCTGTGATGGTGGAGACTGCCCTGGCCAGGATTCTGCTTCTGACAGTCCCAGGAACCTAGGATGCTGGGCGTGGCTTCAAAGGGCTTTTAGTCAGAAGAAGTGAACAAGCCACCCAGAAATCTATTTGAAGATCAGGAGCCCTGATGTGTGCTAAGAGTTGCATTTAGGAGATTTTCTGTCAGCGCCTCTATTATAGCGATGGCCCAAACAAAGCAATTTTGTCTATACAGTCATCCGGTGTTTGTTTGCTTGTTTATTTACAGCATTCTTAAAAAGTGTTAAAGAGCTAGAAATTTCTGTTCTTTGAAATGATCCAAGGGCAAAGATGGAGGGTAGAGTGGACCCAGATGAGGATATTCTATTCTTTCCTACCTTCGGTTACAGGAGTAACTGGTGGTTTGTTTTAAAAAAGTCCTTAGGAGACTTCGACATCCTGGTTTTCATGTGTGTTGGGACATAAAAGAACCAGTACACAGGGAGTAACCTGGAGCACTTTAGGAAAACTCTCTGCTTAATCAACATGGTTGAGGAGTGATTTTCCCAGATGCTTCCTTTACAAATTAATCTAGGGGCCACCTGCAACTTCCATTTTACCCCTTCTTCCTTCTGTGTAGACTAGACTAGCCCTGAACTCAGATTTACTTTGCCTTGTTTCTCTAGTATGGGGATTAGAGGCCTGTGCCACAACTTCTGCACAGGAGAATCCTTCTGTTTTCTACAATTTCCTCTGGAAATTTCAATATCACTTGTGGACAAACCTGCAGAAACAGGACTGGCTAAGTTGGAAGCTCAGGGTAGTACTGGCCCTGACACAGAAAACCCAGGTCCCTGGCCTTGAGAGTTTGTCTCTCTTTTATGTGCTTGCTCTCTTTGAAGAGGTTTGTGTTTTACAAGTCTGACTTCTGCTTTTGGTCTTCCTTAAAGTTTAATCCCTCAGTAGGCTAAGCCATGTACAAGGCTAAAGAATGATTGCACAGCTCTCAGTGTCAAGAGGACAATTAAATATCATTTCTTACACTTGGTTTGCTGAACTTCATTTTTTAGGAAGTGTATGTAGAAAGTAAAATAAACACTCCACAGAAATACCGAATAGCATGTTTTCCTTTGAATATTCAATATTTGCAATACTTCACATCACCTAGAACTTTCAACCAAGGTGGAATCTTGCATACACTCAGAGAATGACTCATCCCTTGGCACCAGGCTGTTCTGTCAGTATTTAGGAGAACACCCTGGGTTCAAATCAATTCCCATTGCAGCTTGCTGGGCATAAACTGATTTGGTTGACAAAATGAAAGCACCAAGATACAACATCACGGATGCTGTTGGAAATGATTTCAGCTCACGTAAGCCAACAGCCACAAGAACTTGGTTGTGTGGGAAATTCGCAGCTAATAGAGCCCTGAGCTTCCAAAGATGTGCACAGACCATTGCCATTCCTCTATGGAGGAAGAGCAGCCCTACAGCGACCCCTGCTGTGAAGAAGTGGAAGCACCTGGAGCTCATAGTCAGAGCTGTGGATCTAGGGATCATTGTAGATACTGGATTCTTGGTCCCTACTCAAACTGTGGCCTCAGCAAGTATAGAAAAGCCGACAAGGGAACTAAGTATGGACCTGCCCTGCCAGGATTCCAAGACTCTCCTAAAACTCGGGGTGTATGAGTGAGTCCACTGGGTTCGTCCTGTGTTTTCCCTGTCTGTCAAGTGTACTCTTGTGCCATGGCCCCAAGGCAACAGGGAAACTACAGCCAGATGAAACAACCAGCTGAGGCAGAATACCAGTTGAGCACTTGTCTGTGCCATCTGGAAAATCTTAGGCAAACAGAAAGGAAAGCAGCTGCAAGGAGATTTGTGTTTGCACAGAGTTTATTACATTGTGTGAGAGGGGGACAGTGTGGGAAATCTTGGCACACTTGTAGGGCTGAAGGTGTCATTTACCTATGGTAGGCACAATAAAGTCTGCTTTTTGAAATGTCAGAAGGCTGAGCTGTCAGGAAAAAAATCTCAGCACCTGCAATGAATCTCTATCCTCCAACCTGGGCACTATGCCTTTTGGTCAGCCTTTAGGAGCACAAGTTCCAGAACCAGAGCTCCAGTGGAATTCCACCTCTGCCTGCCTGTCACAATCCAATCCAGTCAGCAAAGCGAATGCTCAGAGGAGCAAAAACACATATGAGGTTTCAAATCACCTTCGAAAAACAACTCAGGCCTACTGACAGCCTAGCTGAACTTGGCTTGGGGGACAAGTCATAGCTCCTAGAGAAGGGGATCCAAGGTGTGAGCACGGAGATCACCACCACCTGGAGTGCCAGTGCTGCAGCCCCATCTGTGGCGAAGAATTCGCTGGGTTGCAGCTCTGTAGGAAAAATTGAGAATTTGCAAAAGGAGATTTTAGGCTTCTAGCCAGGCCTCATTCCATGGTTCTGGCTCCTGCATTGCTCTCAACCACCACAACCATCCTACATGACAGTAGTTCCTTAGAGGGGAGCAAGCTAATTCAAATAAAATAAAATAATAAAATATCAACCCTAATATGAGTTACATCAGATTGGCTCCTCTCTGTTATTTTGTACATGACTAACATTTCCCTAGCACTACACTTCTCTTCTCACCTTGGTGGAAATCACTTTGTAGACCAGGCTACTAACAGAGATCCACCTGCTTGATTCACTCCCATAGTGTTTGCATTAAAGGTCTAAGTCGCCACACCCAGCAGAAGACACTCACCTTTAATTCAGAGATTGAATCTGGAACACACACTTTTAATTGGGGCCACGACTTCATCTTGAGGCCTGAGAACACAGAAGAAGTCACTTTTCACATTGCCTGCTTTCCCTCTCCTAGCTAACAAATATTATTACTACTAGATAGCAAGACTTAGGACTTCCCTGGCTCTTGCATTGCCCTCAACCACCACAACCATCCAGCATGATAGTGGTTTCTTGGAGGGGACCAAGCTTATTCAAATAAAGTAAAATAATACAGTAACAACCCTACTATGAGTTACATCACATCGGCTCCTATCTGTTATTTTGTAGCTCACTAACATTTCCCTAGCACTACACTTTTCTTCTCAAATCGTTGGAATTCACTTTGTAGACCATGCTACTAACAGAGATCCACCTGCTTGATTCACTCCCATAGTGCATGGATTAAAGGTCTGAGTCGCCACACCTAGGAAAAGACACTCACCTTTAATCCAGAGATTGAATCTGGAACACACACCTTTAATTTGGGCCACACCTTCATCTTGAGGCCTATATAAGAACAGAGAGGAAGTACGGTTTCACATTGCCTGCTTGCTCTCTCCTAGATAACAACACTTAAGACTTCCCTGGCATTATTGCTTACTTGTCTGTGCTTCCGTCTTCTACTGAAGACCAACTGAGACGTCCAGCCTCAGGGACTGAGAACTTCTGGATTCTTGGACTTTGCTTCCCATCCAGCTGTTGTGGAATAAGGCAGACTGCATTCTGTAAGTCATTCTAATATCATCCCCTATCAGGAAAGAGAGAGTGAGTGAGAGATCATTCTATGTGATCTTTTACTCTTTAAAACAGGCACACCAAGTAGATTCACTGACCCATGAGCACTTCCTCCATTGCCTGTTTCATCAGTCCACTATAATTTTAACTCTAGACAATTGCATCCAGAGTAATAGGATCTTAATTTGAGAAGCTTCCCTCCTTTCTTGTTTGCTTGTTTGGATATTTTAGCCTAGGTTTTAATCTGTAGCCCTAGCTGTCTTGAAACTAGGTCTGACTACCAGGTTGGCCTTGAGATCAGAGATGCACCTGCTTCTACTTCTATCCCCAATCTGCTTCTTTCCTATAGGTGCTGAGACTAAATTATCACACCACCAGACTGGGCAGAATCTTGCCTCCTTAGGCAATGCAAATAGATGCTACTATTGAGGGTTTAACACCCAATTTTGCACAGTGTAATGCTTGGGAGGGTGTAATTAACTAACTGGAGATATTTCTCTATATCAGAAGGTCAAGAACTTACCCTCAGTATTCCATGGATAACCTGAAGTTTCTGAGGGAGTACCTTCTCAGTTTTGTCAAAAACACAACAGATTCCGAAGAGCATGGACTGTCGAGTGCACGTGATTTTCCAGCTGTGAGTTCAGGATCTACCACGTCTCAGCCACTTTCTTTCTGTGGAGAGCCAAACCACAGCTATGATGATGGCTGGATTTTTTATTGTGATCTACACCCCTTTTACCATATTTTTGAGAGCTTGGACAACCTGAGATACAGCAGCAGATGGAATTGTGCCATGAAGGGTATAGAGATCTTCCAGACTGAGAATCAGAGGGAGCTACAAGTGTCCTCAAGAGATGTGGACAATGACAGAAACAAAGGTATAGCAGAGCCAGACCAACCCTCGCCAAGTTTGCTCAGGAAGAAAGGCCTGGAACTTGAAACCTGTGATGGTGGAGGCTGTACTGACCAGGATCCTGCTTCTGACATTTCCAGGAATCTAGGCTACTGGGCATGCCTTCAAAGGGCTTTTGGCCAGAAGAAGAAGAAGTGAAAAAAATTAATCCAGAACTCTGTTTGGGGGCCAGGAACCCTGATGCCTACTAAGACTTGCAATTAGGGGATCGTCTCTCAGCTCCTGTATCACAGCAAAGGCCCTCACAAGACAACTGTGTCTTTGCAGCCAGCTATTTCATGTTTGCTATTTTACAGCTTTCTTAATAAAAGTGTTGAAATGCTGGAAATTTGTGTTCTTCTTTATATGGACCTAGGGAAAAAATGAACTGTGGTGTGGATACAGATCAGGATACACTGTTCTCTCAACCAGGCACCGCAAATAGATTTGTTGGCACATTATCCCTTTTCCTTTGCCGGTCTAATCAGTTGCCTATTATGTTTAACACTAGACAACTGCATCCAGAGTCAGAGGATTTTACTTTGAGAACTTTCAGTCTTTTGTTTTGTTTTCTTGTTTTGTTTTTTGAGCCTTGGTCACACTACTAAATGTGTTTTTTTTTTTTTAAGAAGTTTTAAGACTTTCTTAAGATACCTGGTTCTCAGGTGTGCTGGGCCATAAGATAACCAGCACACAGGGAGTAACCTTGAGAACATTGAGAAACCCCTGTGCTGAATCAACGTGGATGACAACTGTGTAGAAACACAACATACCCCTTAGAAACAATGGTGATCAGAGAGGACCTGAAAACAAAATGAAATTGGGTCTGGATCACATTTCTCATGTACTGGCACATAAGCACCAGGGGTTCTGTCCAGTGTTTCCTCTACTCTTTCTGGACTCTAGGTTTTTGCAAAGGATCCTACTACAGCCTGAGAAAGTCTGGTTCCTTTTGAAAAGTAAAGCACCTAGAAACAAAATTAACTATGTTGTCTGCAATCAAGGTATGATTTAGGCTCAGCCTGCTGACAGCACAGCATCATATCTCCTGCACATACACACACTCTAATGCCAAGCATTTTGTTAGGTGTCTAGGCACAAGGGGTCTAGACCTTGGGTTTGCACAAAATCCCACTGTGACCTGCCTGGCAGTGTCTGATCCTGTCAGTAAAACGAAAGCACCTAGAAACAAAATCATGTATAAGGTTTGAAATTGCTAACAGATTTCAACTCAGAGGTTGTTGACAACCTAGTGAAAATTGCATAGGCAGCAAGTCTCAAATACTCATGGATAAAGATGACCAGGGGTAGCTTGACAGTGCACAGTGCTAGCTCCTGTGTGCCCTCTCCTGGAAGCAGTCACAGGCTTGGAGCTTGGAGCCAAGAAACATTGATCCTTCTGGCCAGACTTATTCATTGGCCAGGCTCTTTTTCTAACTACCACCAGTGTGGCCATGAGGTGCCAAATCATTTAAGTTCAGATCCAATTTAGAGAACCTGACCTGTGCTTAAATACAGGTAAAGTAACAGTCTTGTACCTAACATTAGCTTCCACATTGCCCCCCAACAACAAAACCCTGTCCCCAGGCTAATCCCCAACAAGACCGCCATTTCCAGGTTACACTTTCGACAAGACCTGCAACTTCAGGTCATTCCACCAACAAACCCACATCCCCAGGTTACAAGCCAACCCCTTGCCTAACCTTCACCAACGCAGAGAAAAACAAAAATTAAGTTTATGATGTGACTCCCAGTACCAGGCAACTTGTTAAAGGCCACAGAAGCTTTCCAATTGGATGCTTACACCTGGACTCCCTGCTTACAGCTTTCTATAAAGCCTTGCCCTGATGGACATATAGGGTTAGCCTCCCAATACACACACAAACTGTCCTGAGTGAATGTGCTATGAGGCAGGGATGAATGCAAGCTAGCTGGAGTAAATACCTTGCTGTGAGTTGCATCAATTAGCTCCTCTCTGTGTTTTGGAGATCGCTAACATCTCCCTGACACTACAGACAAAGGAGTAGGCAGATTAATTATGGACTTAACCAGGATCACAAAGTTGGCCTCAAACCCTGCATGTGTGAGTGACAATCCATCAGTTAGCATCTTCTGGCATGTTACAAACTGGACAAGTGTTCACCAAGAAGATAGCCATGGAGCGACTGCAGAAACGAAGCCAAGCTTGAGAAAGTCAGCTCAGAGAGCAGAGCTTTGGTGTCCTGGACAGTGCTGTCCTGGAAAAGCCTCTTCACAAGGAAAGAAATGCAGCTCCAGTTGAGATTCTGGCAGAGGGCAGTTTTGTAGACCTCCAGAGGAGGGCAGCGAGGCCGTTAGGCAGCTGATTCTGTACAAGTGCAGAGCCTAAAGGGTTCCTTTGTCAAAGACAGCTTTACCATGTATTCAACAATGAAAAGAAAGTGACAAATTTTCAGCATTTAGAAACAACAGGGTGCAAAGATTGTTGTAACTCAACAGACCCCCCAGGGATTGAGCTCAGGTGCACAACCCCTCAGCACACAGCTTGATGAAAGATTGATGCAAGAGCATGAGGTTTATTTTTCCATGTTCTTGGGGTCACTCACCCTCGCAGGGAGAGTTCCCCCTGAACACAGAAAGCAGACATCCACATACCCACTGTAGTTCAGGGAAGCCTGGAGCCCAGCTATCCCAGGAGATCCCTGCCTGCCTTCTGTGCAGACAGAGACTACAGGATGGAAAAGTTATGTTTATTCATTTCAAAGGTAGGACATAAAATGTGAAACAGACAGAGAGGCTGGGTAGTGGGGTATGGAGAGGAGAGTCTGTGTCCTGAAGCTTCATCTCTACACTTAGCTGTTTCCCCTGACCATCTCTCTGCTGGGAATACAGGATTAGCAACTGCTCACGATGCCAGCAAAAGAAAGTAGTCTTAATAGGATTTCCAAACAGATCATGTTGACATGTTCCTTTAATCTCAGAACCAGGGAGGCAGAGGCAGGAAGATCTTTGATTGGTGGTCACTTTGGTCTACAAAGCAATTTTCAGAACAGCCATGGTTACACAGAGAAATACACTCTGTGATCTCTATTCTGTGTTGTCAACTTGATTACATCTTGAAATATGCAAAATCCAAAACATAAGGACACACCTTCAATGGATTTGTTGTTTAATTTGTAGAAGGTGATCAGGATCTTTGAAGTAGGAACACTATCATTAAATGCATGTCTCTGTGACCTTGAAAGACAGAGGCCTTTAATCTGGATATGGAGCAAGAAATTGACATAACTGTGTCATTGTGATTGTTATTGTTTCTATGAGCCAGGGTTTGTCTGCAATACCACTGGTTATATAGGAATGCACGTTGTAGACCATGCTATGCACAGAGATCCAGCTTCCTGATTCACTCCCATAGTGCTTGGATTAAAGGCATGAGTCACCACACCCAGTAGAAGACACGCACCTTTAATCCAGACTGAATCTGGAACACACACCTTTAACTTGGGCCACAACTTCATCTTGAGGCCTATATAAGAACACAGAGAAAGCAAGTTTTCACATTGCCTGTTTGCTCTCTCCTAGATAGCAAGTCATATTGCTTAGCTGGCATTAGAGCTTGCTTCTCTGTGATTCCATCTTCTACTGAGGACCAGCTGAGACACCCAGCTTCGGTGACTGAGATCTTCTGGATTCTTGGATTTTGAATCCTATCCTGTTTTATGGAATAAGACAGACGGCATCATGTAAGTCAATCTAATATATTGCACTATCAGGAAAGAGAGAGTGAGTGAGAGATCATTTTATGTGATCTTTTGCTCTCGAAAATAGGCACCCGAAATAGACTCGCTGGCCCATGAGCACTTTCCCCATTGCCGGTCTAATCAGTTGCCTATAATGTTTAACTCTAGACAATTGCATGATGTTGAAAGATATTTCCTATCCATTCACATTGAGGTGGTGAGAGGCTAGTGATTAGAAGGAAGTGAGGAGGAGGAGCTAGGGAGAGAGACACAGGGAGATGCATGCAGGAGCCATGAGTGGGAGAGGGTAGAGATACAGCATGTCAAGATGGTATCAGAGGTAAATATATCTAAAGGTTAGACTATTGGGAAAGAACTTTTACTATAACAGATGGCTTTGTTATTACCTTATTGACATCTTGAAATTTTTAAAAATATATTTAAATCTAATTGGCAAATTAATTAATTAAGTGTTGAGAGTCTGTTCTTCTGGGCAATTTGAGGCACCTTGGTTGGGGAACCAACAGAACTGGTGTCCCACAGTTAGTGTGACATGTGTGAAACGTGGGTCCCCTGCATATGGCAGAGAGAGAGAACTCAGCTGAGATGCTGAGAAAGCTAGTTGGAAGAGATTGCCTCAGAGGCAAAAGTGAGATCACGTCTAAAGGTGGAGCAGCTGTGGAGACCTGGTAAGTGTCAGGTGATGCAAGAAGTGGCCTGGACTGCTCTAGAATGTCTGAGGCAGTGACCAGATTATTGATAGCCTGACTTGACCCTAACAAAGGGTTAGATTGCTACCCCTTCCAAGGACTTCACTGAGTGGACTGGTTGTCTCTCCTGTAGTTATGGTGGGTGAGGAATGTATTGGCTCATTTTTTTATTAAATATCAATACAACATCCAGAGAGATATCATCTTATATTGATCAGCTTCACTCCTTTGTTTTTTGTTTTTTGTTTTGTTTTATTCTTTGAGCATAGGCATTCCTGTATAGCCCTGGCTGTCATGAAAGTAGGTCTGACTACCAGGATGGCCTTGAGATCAGAGATCCACATGCCTCTGATTCTGTTGGGAGAAGCCATGGAGTATAGAGTACAATCCACTAACTAGAGTCTTCTTTGAATCAGAAGGTTGAGGACTTGGCCACTGAGTTCCATAGATAAAGCCCAGGAGATGATGCAGTCCTCTCCCAGTTTTGACAAAGATACATTAGATTTTGAAGAACATGCACTGACAAGTGCACCTGTCTTGCCAGCCCCGAGTAGAAGGTGTTCCACGTCTGATCCATGTTGTTTCTGTGGAGAGTCAAGCCACTGCTCTGAGGATGGCTGGTTTGCAGACTGGGGTCTATACTCCTTTTGTGTATTTGCGACCTTGGACTACCTGAGATACGACCAAAGATAGAATTGTGCCATGAAGAAGAGCACAGAGGTCTCCCAGATTTTGAGTCAGAGGAACACACATGTGGCTTCAGTAGATGTGGACAACAACAACCAAGACAAAGATATAGAGGAAGTAGACCAACCCTCACCAAGCTTGCTGAGGGAGAAAGGGCTAGAACTTGAGACCTATGATAGTGGAGACTGCCCTGAACAGGATCCTGTTTCTGACAGTCCCAGGAACCTAGGATGCTGGGCGTGGCTTCAAAAGACTTTTGGCCAGAAGAAGAAGAAGTGAACAAGCCACCCAGAACTCTCTTTGGTGTCCAGGAGCCCTGATGCCTGCTAAATCTTGCAATTAGGGAATCATCTGTCAGCTCTTCTATTAAAGCAAAGGAACACTCAAGGCAATTGTGTCTTTGCAGCCATTTGGTGTTTGTTTGTTTATCTCATTCTTAATAAAAGAGTTAAAAGCTGGAGATTTGTGTTCTCTTAGAAATGGGCCAAGGGATAAACGAAGGATGGAGTAGAGACAGATGGGGATAGTCTACTTTTTCCTACATTTGGTTACAGGAGTAACTGGTGGTTTGTCTTAAAGGAAGTCCTTAGGAGAATTTGGCATCCTGGTTTTCATGGGTGTTGGGATATAAAAGAAGCAAAACACAGGGAATAGCCTTGAGCACTTTGGGAAATCTCTCTGCTTAATCAACAAGGTTGAGGAGTGATCCACTCACGTGCTTCTTTACAAAATAATCTGGGCGCCATCTGCAACTTCCATTTTACTCCTTCTTCCTTCTGTGTAGACTAGACTAGCCTTGAACTCAGATTTACTTTGCCTTGTATCGCTAGTATGGGGATTAGTGGCCTGTGCCATCACTTCTGCACAGGAGAATCTGTATTTTCAGCAATTTTCTTTGGAAATTTCTACTTCACAAGGGAGCTCACCTGGAGAAACAGGTGGACTAAGTTGGAAGGTCAGGGCTTTGTTGGCCCTGACACAGAAAAGCCAGCTCACTGGCCTCGAGAGTGTGTCTTTTAAGTGCTTCCACTCTTGGAAGAACTTCATGTTTTACAAGGCTTACTTCTACTGTTGGTCTTCCTTACAGTTTAATCCCTCAGGAGATTAAGCCATGTACCAGGCTGAAGAATGATTGCACAGCTCTCAGTTTCAAAAGGTCAATTATTTATCATTTCTTATATTTAGCTCTCTGAACTTCATTTCTCAGGAAGTGTATGTAGGAAATAAAATTAACACTGCACAAAAATACTGACTAGCATGGTTTCCTTTGAATATTCAATATTTTCTTTAATTCATATCACCTAGAACTTTCAACAGAGGTGGGAAGACTCAGGTAATACACCTTGCATTCACTGAGAGAATGACTCATCCTTGGGCACCAGGCTGTTCTGTCAGCATTAGTAGCTTGCCCTGGGTTCGAATCAAGTCCCATTGCAGCTTGCTGGGCATATTCTGATTTGGTGGTGAAAATGAAAGCACCAAGAAACAAAATCACAGACACAGTTGGAAATGATTTCACCTCACACAAGCTAACAGCCAAGAAAAAGTTGGCTGTGTGGGAAATTCACAGTCAGTAGAGCCCTGAGCTTCCAAAGATGTGCACTGACCATTAGCATTCCTCTCTGGAGGAAGAGCAGCCCCACAGCGACCCCTGCTGTGAAGAAGTGGCAGCACCTGGAGCTCAGAGGCTGAGCTGTGGTTCTAGGGAGCTTAGGATCTTCTGGATCCTTCCTTGGTCCCTGCTCCTGCTGTGGCCTCTATAAGTGTGGACAAGTCAATAGGGCGACTAACTATGGACCTGCCCTGCCAGGATTGCAAGACTCACACAAAACTCCGGGGCATGCCTGTGGCCACAAAATGGCCACTGCCAGCCATTCAGCTGTACCTCCCACATAAGGATTCTCTTTGGTGCCCTGCCCTCGTAAGAGGTTAGCTTTCTGCCAACCGGTTTAAGCAGGGGAGTCAGCTGGGTGCAGAAGCAGTCGGAAGAGCGTGGAGAGCTGGGTGGCCAAGGTGAGCTTCACCTGCTGGTTGGTCCTTGTTACTGCGGGCTGTATCCTTTCCATCCAGGTCTCAGTGGTGCCATATTCCTTTTCTGTGAGCGCCACCTGCTGGTTGGTTGTGTTATTACAAGCTGAGTATTTTTATAGTTGTGGTTGAATTTTGTCTTTGGTTGGGCCTTTATCTGTTCCCTGATTCTACACAGTGTCAAATCCTTCTGGGAATGAGGCCTTGATTTTGTATCTGTGGCAGTTTTCAGTGAGTAAAGACAAATCTGGGAGCTGTGGCTATGGCAGGACCAGGGGGGAATCCTGAGACTCAGTGTGAAGTACGTGAATATCGGCTGATCATCAATTAGGTATTGATTACCAATTGATTGATCATTGGTTATCGATCAATGATCTTTGACTAGGTATTGATTATCAATTGGTCAATTGTTGGTTATTGATCAATCATCAATTCACTTCTTGCCCCTTGCTCACCGTCATACCCCAGCCTCACACACATGCTCACACACACCACATACATTTAGTAAAAGCTACTAATATATGCAAATTTATTCAAATTAAATGATTCATGCAAATTCATTAATTTATCCTGGGCTCAGGGCAGCCGAGAGATGCCCACCACTCTGGTTCTTTTCTTATGGGTGTGCACCACTTCCTGGTTATTTCTCATGTCTGCCTGATGTAAAGAAAAAATGGATTGTGTTTGGGGAGAGGTCTTTCTCATGAGTGGCACTTTCTGGTTGTTTCTTGTATCTCTTTTAGAGGGGGAAGGTTTTATTTGTGTTTTTGTGTGCTGCATTTGTGTTTCTCAGAACAAGATGACTTTGAAAATGTGATTTAAGGGGGAACCTTGAGTAGTGATTTTGATTTCATGAAGTGATTTTGACTTGATGGACGTATTAATATGAGGCAGTCTACATCTACCATATTTTCTAGGTTCCCATCACCACAGAAGAGGCCAGGAAACTGGTTCCTGGCCTCATCAGGGAGTCCCCCCAATATGCTTACTTTTCCCTAACTAACCCAGACTGGGATTGCAACACCACTGAAGGTAGGAGGAGGCCTTTTGTCCATTGTCCATCTCTGCTGGCAGGTCTCAACGTGGCCACAAGATGGCTCCCAAATTTGTCCAGAGTGAATAATATTAGGAAGAGGGAAAATAAAAGCCCTACAGATTTTTTTAGACAGGGTCATGGAAACATTTTTGACGATACACGTCCATGGACCCTGAATCACCAGAAGCAAAGGCAGCGACCGCTTGAGCTTTTGTCAATCAGGGAACACCAGCTATGAAGACAAAGCCCCAGAGGGTGGAGTAGTTAGGAAAGAGTTGTCTAAGAGATTTAAGGACAGTGGCAAAGAGAGTATTTAATGGAGGACAGACTGCAGAGGAGACGCAGATGGGAGGACAGAAGCAACAGACTGGAGACCTGGGAAAGATCCTGTTGTCAGCCAAGGCCAAATCAGAAGAACATAAGTGATTCCTAAAAAGGATAGAGTCAATAACGGCGAAAAGGGAGGACTACGAATCAAAATTGTCCCCACCACAAGACCTGGGTTACACTAAAAATGAAATGGAAATCCATCATCTTTTGTTGATACAGTTCAACATTATATTGTACTAAAACCTACATATAGAGTATCTTCATCAGTTTATAAATGACTTCCCAGTGGCTACAGAAGAAAACAAAAATGGAGGACCTCTTAGATGCCTTAAAATTGAGGCTATCTAAGCCTCTGCAAAGAAAAAAAGCCTACTCTGCCAACTTCAGGTGGCCTTTGTAGACCTGTGGACTGCATACTCAGACCAGGGGTCCTGGCGTTAGCCAATGGCCAATGTGTAACCAATGGGCACAAGCTAACCACCACTCTATTTACACCTCAGTCACAATGGCTTCTGGATAAAAATGATACCAGAAGGACTCATTACCAGCCTCTCTTCTTGAATCCACCCAGTGTAACTACTCAGCTGCCCTGCTGTCGGACCCTGACCTCACTGGATGGGCCTCTGTATGACGGCTCACATAGATGTAGGGGTAACGGGGTCCACCAACGGTAACTGCCTCATTCAGGATGGACAGAGGTGTGCTGGGACAGTGGTGGTGTCAAATACCGAGATCACATGGGTAGAACCACACCTGGCAGGAATGTCAGCCCAGGAAGCTGAACTGGCAGCTCTGAAAATGTCAATTGAGCTAAGAAAGGACATTAAAGTCATTAGAGCCACTTCCTGTGGTGTAACAACACTTCCTATTATGTTACAGGCACTTCATATCAAGCCACAGCCACTTCCTGTGACAGTGACGTTCACTTCCGGTCATAGGATGGGCACTTTCTCTAAAACTTGAGACAATTCCTGTGATATACACTCACTTTCGGATAGGGGCAGTCCCTTCCTGTGACATCACAACCACTTCTTGGTGTGGCATGGACACTTCCTGTTCTTCAAATGGTCACTTCCGGTTCTTATGTGTCCACTTCCTGTGGTTTCATAGACTTAGGCATGCCCTCCTCACTGTGGTAAGGTTATCTTTTCCCCAGGGTCAAGACACAGAGGGCTGGTGTGCCATTGTTACCTCTCATATCCATGGGGCCATTTATAAGGAGAGAACCGATCTGATGAGCAAGGACTAAACTCCATCCCAGAGAGCAACAGGAAAGTCCAGTGGGTGGCCCCTAGAAATTGGGTACCTCATGTTCTTGATTGCACCAGACCCAGGAGTCCCCACGCTCTCTGATGAGACAAAATATATTATCTGGGCCAAAAAAATCTGCTGATGTCTCAGTGTTGTAAGAGATGAGGGAGGACAGCTAACTGACTACAAACTAATGTTTGAGAGAAAATGGGTCTACACGGAAAAATGGAAGAAATCAGAAACTTTCTAGAGTTCATGGGAAATGAATATGCAACATGCACAATCTCATGGAACACAAAGAAAATCAAAGTGGAGCTAAAGGAGAGTTCACAGCACCAAATGCCTACATTGAAAAATTGGAGAACTCCCATACAGGAAATTTATCAGCATGTTTTAAAGGCTACAACAAAAAGAAGTGAGGGAGCAAAGAAAACGAGGAGGAGACATCAAGAAATTTTCAAGTTGGGGGATGAAATTGATAAAATAGAAAAAGAACAATTCAAAGAATTAATGAAACATGGAGTTGGTCTTTTGATCCTTTTATTAGACAAGATAAACAAACCCCTATTAAAAGATAAAGAATATGCAAATCAATGAAATCTAAAATGAAACAGGGGATTAATTAACAGGTAATGAAGAAATCCAGAGAGTAATAAAGACATAGTTTAAAAAGTGTGCATTCCACCAACTTGGAAATTCTAAAAGAAATAGCTAACTTCCTCAATAGATTCCACATCCCAAAATTAAACTAGAGAAAAACAACTTAAACTGACATAAACATGAAGGAAAACAGACTGCATTAAAAATATGTCCACAATATGAGCCCACGTCTATGAGTTTTAGGGTAGCGTCCTACCAGACTTTCAAAGAGGATTTAACAAGAATTCAGTGTATTCAACAATATAGAAACAAAATAAATATTAGTCAATTTATTTTCTGAACCCCTGATTACTCATATTTCCAGTCAAGAAAGATTGAGTGATAAAAAGAGAATTACAGACCAATTATCCCTAAAACCACAGATTCAAAAAATACTTAAAAGATAAAACAAATAAAATAAAATATAAAACACATCAAAAGATTGTCCACCATTAACAATGAGGAAGGCTTCATTCTAGAAACAGTAATGGTTCAACAAAATGGGACTAAAGTGTAAGAAAAACCAAGAATTGATCATCTCATGAGGTAATGTAAAATTCTCTGACAATATTCAACACCACTTCATGATAAAATTCTCGGAGTTCTGCTGCTTACCGGGGCTGGAACATGGCTCCCTCTATTAAATTATCAGCAGCTTTCAATATTTCAAATATATCACTGCCTAATCTTGGCTTTCCTGGAACTTGCTTAGAGATCTACCTTTATCTCAGAGATCTGCATGACTCTGTCTCATGAACGGTGGGTTAAAAAGCATTTAACACCATGACATGAACTAAGCTTTTCTGCTTATATTTTAAATTCAGAACCCAGAATCCAAATATATCCCTTGGCAATTTGACACATACTTGTATCTTCATATGGCTACCTCAAAACAATAAGTAGGTAATAATAATTCCTAACATGATACAGTTCTCTTTCATACAACTGCAAACCCATATGTTTAGCTGAATGCAATCTTGTCCTAATGTAACCATTCCTTTAATGCTATTGGATATCCTGGATCAGAAGATTAAACTTCATTCAACTTCCTGATAACGCCTTGTATTTTGAACCTTTCTTTTTTATTTTTCCTTTCTTAGTTTCTATGTTTGTTAAAATTTTTCGGGCCAAATTCTATGCGGTGATTTTCAGGACTTATTTTGTCAGTACAATTAGTGAAAACAGCTTTACCTTAATCTCAAGGAAACTCTTCAGATGACGGCAGCAAACTTCTTTGCAAAAGCATCAAAAAAAAAAAAAATCTGCAGAGTGGAAATAATCCCAAGCACCCATGTCTATCATATCCTACTATGAATCCCTCCTAATTCCCACTTAATTCATGATCATATTCATTATGTTTCTCTCCAGCACACAGAATTTGGAGACTTATCCCTGTTGAAAACACTTTACCACATTGATTACATTAATAAGTTTTCTGTCCTGTGTGTGTTCTTTTATGATACTGGAGATGACTGTGTCTTGTAAAGGCTTTACCACATTGATTACATTTATAAGGTTTCTCTCCAGTATGTGTCATTTTATGTCTTTGGAGATCACTGGGTCTTGCAAAGGCTTTACCACATTGATTACATTCATAAGGTTTCTCTCCGGTATGCGTTCTTTTATGATATTGGAGAGAACTGAGACATGCAAATCTTTTACCACATTGTTTACATTCATAAGGTTTCTCTCCAGTATGTGTTCTTTTATGATATTGGAGAGAACTGCGCTGTGCAAAGGCTTTACCACATTGATTACATTCATATGGTTTCTCTCCAGTATGTGTTCTTTTATGTCTTTGGAGATCACTGTGCCGTGCAAAGGCTTTACCACATTGATTACATTCATAAGGTTTCTCTCCAGTATGTGTTACTTTATGATATTGGAAAGTACTGTGATATGCAAAGGTTTTCCAACATTGATTGCATACATAAGGATTCTCTCCAGTATGTGTTCTTTTATGATATTGGAGATGACTGTGCTGTGCAAAGGCTTTACCACATTGATTACATTCATAAGGTTTCTCTCCAGTGTGTGTCATTTTATGTCTTTGGAGATGACTGGATCTTGTAAAGGCTTTACCACATTGATTACATTCATGAGGCTTCTCTCCAGTATGTGTCATTTTATGTCTTTGGAGATTACTGGGTCTTGCAAAGGCTTTACCACATTGATTACATTCATAAGGTTTCTCTCCAATATGTGTTATTTTATGGTATTGGAGATCTCTGCATCTTGTAAAGGCTTTACTACATATATTACACTCATAGGGTTTCACTCCAGTATATCTTCTTACATGCCTGCAATGATAATTAGCACATGTGAAATCTTTACCACATTCATTACTCTGATCAAACATGTAATTAATATGAATTATGTTTACAATTTGTCTAATGGTAAAAAAAAGCATCAGATCTTAAGGTTTTAGCATTTTCTATGTTTATGTTATTCTCCCTCATCATGAGTTGTTCAAGACACCTGTGATGGTTATTACATGGCTCATATTTATAATACCCTCTTTTTATATGATGTATTTTAGCTATCTGAATAAAGTTAGAAAAACTCTGATCTGTATAACACTGATTGTATTCATATTTTTCCTCTATTGTGAATTACAACACATGTGACTGGGAACCAGGACATACAGAAGAATTTCCAAATTCCTAGTACCCATAAAGATTTTTTTACACTATGAGTTTTGGGATATTCCCTGAAAAGCTAAAAACCCAACTAATTACAAATGACTTTCATATTCCTAATTTCTTCCAAAGGCAGAATACTACATATCTTCTTGTTTTAGAACAAAAATTTTATGTTTCTTCCTTCCATATCCCTATGCTCACATGATTATTATCCATTGTGACACATGATATACCTAATAAAAAGAATGATAAATGAAAGGTTTATGCATTGCATTCACACTGTTTGAATTTTTGTTTCTCATAACATGTGCAATATGGACTAATGTTTCTCCACAACAATATTCTTGATTCTCATAAAATGCCCTCTCACCAAACTGAACCATATTACTACAAGAATATTAGTATCACCAAATTTTCTATGGACTATTTGCTTATTAGAATGTTTTGGATATAAATTTATCACTATTCAATGTGCAATTTCTAAATACTATGAGACTATACAGATTGGTAGATCCACAGCACAGGTCTAATGGAGCTACTTATCAAATGGATACACAAATCACATATCAGATCTTGAGGTCCATGGTTTTGAAAGAATATTATAATCATATCTACACTTACATGCCTGCTTTTTTACACTCTAGCTTTTTGCTGGAGATTCCATAAGATATTAAAATTTCCTCAGAGACAATTTTGTATCAGCTTGCACATGAAAATTACCTTTCATGACTTCTATTATCTTGACAATGTTCTTCAAGATGATGCTCTTCCCAATTATAGCCTAAAACACAGTACCAGAAAATGAATCGTATAGTATTGGAAAATAGGCAAAATTAAAGTTACTGTGAATTTTAACTGCACTGTGATAGTTACAGTGAAAATTCAGTGAAACTGAATTATTCAGCTCAATTTTCATAAAATTAAAATAATAGAAGATCATAAATAACCCAGAAACATTTGTTTCCTTCAGAAAGAAAAATAACAGTCTTACCTATAGCTTTGAGGTTCCGGTATGTTTCCGACATCACATTTTTGTAGAGACTCTTCTGGGAAGGATCCAGCAAATTCCACTCTTCCTCAGTGAAGTTCACATTCACATCATCAAATGTCACTGTATCCTAAATATTCCATACATGTGTACAACACAAAACATGAAACTATCATCACTGTAAAGGAAATATATGCTTCCTCAAAAACATATTCATATAATTTTGGCACTTGCTTCACTTGTTCTCTGACTCAGAACTTATAATCAATGTTTCATTTTAGAAGGACCTTGAATTATAAGTTACACCTCTGTCACTTTTGAACACTTTGAATAGGATACAGCCTTGCCAAAGAAATGCAAATTGAGAGGGGGATGCAGAGGAAACAGATCCACAATCCCAAGCACACATCTTAAAAATTTTATGAACAATTGCTAACAACAAACATGATGGGCAAGCTGGGTGTATTTTCTCATGTCTTTAATCACAGAGGCACGGCCAGGTGTATATCATTTACCTAGACACTGGCATGGCGTTTGTAATGTGTTCTAGGAGACTAAAGTGTATATTTTAAGACCCTCAATCCCTACAAAAAACAACCATGGGAAAAATGATACTGAACATCGGTATTCACCTGGCAGAAATATGAAGTTTAATCTATAACATTAGGTCAAATTTCAATACTGAAGACATGGATGAAAAAGCACACAAAAATATGCTTATATTACAAATATAAGACATGTGTTTTTTGTGGTTTCTCTACTACTTTAAGGACAGACAAAGTTACACAGCAAAATTTGGTTTAGAAAAGAAAAGCAAAAAATAGAATAAATATAAAAATATAAAACAACTAGACTTGTAAAATAGATTATCACTGATTAGCAAATGGATCTATTGTATTTTATATGATTTAAGGAAAGAGATTATTGTGAATATATGGGAGCATGAGAAGGAAGTTGAAGGGTCAGTTTCATCCACAACACAGAACACACCAAGGACACAATGTTTCCCCTCTAAAAGAAATGCGGGATAAAATGTGGAGCAGAGACTGAGGGCATGACCAATGAAAATTTGCCCCACTTGTGTGCCATCCTATGGATAGGCACCAATCCATGACATTATTAATGACACTCTGTTATGCTCCCACACTGAAGCCTTGATTAATTGTCTATTGAGAGGATCCACCCACCAGCTGACTGAAAAAGCTGCACAGATCCAGAGTCAAACCTTGCATGGACCTTGGGGAATCTTATGGAAGAGTTGGCAGGAAGACTGAAACCCCTGAGGAGGATAGGAACTCCACACGAAGACCAAGAGACTCAAGTAACAAGCACCCTTGGGGACACTCAGAGACTAAGCCACCAACCAAACAGCATACACAGGATGGACCAAGGCCCCTGGCACATATATAGCAGATGTGCAGCGAAGAGGCTCAGATGGTCATCTAATAAAAACTGTAGCTAGGGCTTTCCCTATAGCTGTGGGGGGGATATCTTTCCAATCTGTTTCTTTAACTGGGATGCCATGTCTGGCCTCAGTGAGAGAGGATGTACTTAATTCACAATAGAATTGATGCACCAATTTTCGGGATACCTGGGGGCCCCACAACCTCTCAAAGAAAAACAGAGGAGACTGGGGGAGGGACTCTGCCATAGCAAGGGACATAAAATGCGGATAGGGATAAGGGTGACAATGAATATATAAATTATTGGAAAAGCAAAAAAAGAGAGAAAAAATAAAATTTTTCATTCTATAAACACTATCCTGGAAGGTATCTGGAATGGCTCCTACCAGAAGATCTTCCACAAGCTTCACAAAGAAAGCCAGACAGGACAGACAAGCAGCCAAAGTCATCATCCTATCTAGAAGCTTTTTGTTTCAATCAACTGCATCCTGACCTTGACTATGGGCAAATATTTATTCTGTGATGAAAATGCATTCAGTCTTTCTTCAGGGATACTAACAGTCTGCAGGAAATCCTACACTGTTCAAACATCTAAAGTCTCTTCTGACACACAAGGCAAAATCTTGAAAGTCACCTCCTGTAACAGTTTGGGTACATCCCCTCCTTGTATACATCTCTCCATGGCAGATTTACCAATGCTTTCGTTATCTCAACAAACTATGGTCGCAAAATGAAATTCAAGAATCATCTTCATAATTTCAGTGCAATGAACTCTCATGGAGTCTTCCCTATGGCTCTGACTCTGCCAAAATATATCTGGATTTGGGCCAAATTGAAACCATACTGGAAGAATCCGGGATCTCGAATTTATCATCTATCAGTTTTAGAAGCCACACCATATGAAAGATCCTCTTAAGTTTGGCTTCTAAGGTGATGGACTCTGCCTCACTTGGTCCATATTTGCAGCAGGTTTTATTTAAAGTTCCTTCTTGGGACTAGGAAACACATTGCCTACTCCTTCCATGAATTTAAGTTTTAGCAGGAGGACGTGTTACACTTAGGATATGTTCTTAGAACATCTACCCACTAGAGAATTTGTTCCAATAAGTTCATATCTATTTTACTTATAACAGCTGGAAACTGAAAAAAATCAATAAGGCCGCCAACCAAAATTTGGATACAGAATATGTGGTTCATATACAAAATGGAAATCTATTCAGCTAGTAAAAACAAGAACATTATGAATCTTGCAGGCAAATGGATACAACTAGATATTATCATTCTAAGTGAACTAACCCAGACCCAAAAGGACATGCATGTATGTACTCACTTACAAATGGATAATAACCATAAAGTACAGGATGTATGCATGATATTTCTTGGACCTGAAGAAGGTAAACAAGAAGGAAGCCTAAGGGGCTGAATAGATGGCTCAGCTTTCTCATCCAGCCCAGGCCCACTTGCTTATGAATATTGTCACCCTCAGTGGAAGACACTTCCCACATCAATCATGTACATTATCTCACAAACTCACAGCAACCAGCCATTCTGATGAGGGCACACCCTCAACTGAGGCTCCTTCAGATGACTGTAGCTCTGAAATGTTGAAATGTTGGCAACTTCACCTCTCTCCTGACTATGTCTCCTTGTGGATTGACAAGATTATCGCTTCCTGACCACCTCCTCTCCTAGCTTTCAACATTAACCAGCAATCTCTCTTGAACATTACAAAAAGGTCAATAAAAGAGGCCACACTCTGCCAACACTATGAAAATCTAGACAGAAAAATGTAAAACAGGAATAAGCATCCACACAAACAAGAAAAACTGAGAAACCTTACCTAGACCAATAATCACCACAAAAGCAGCTGCCCAGACACCAGCATAAATAAATCAAGGAGTGGTTAATCTCATATTGCAGGATCTTAGAGAGAATACTTAAGAAATAATTACTTCCTATGAGAGTTTTAAAATAAAAAGGTCAAACTAATCACCTTTGTTTTGTAAAATAAAGTAGTACAAATAAAAAAACAAAAATGACCTTTCCATATATAGGTTGAAAAAGCATCTATATCCTCGATCAAAGGTGGATCTGAACATCTTTGAAGATTAAGAACAAGAAAGGGTTTCTCAATTTAAAAGATATAATTAAGAAACAACCCCCAGTGTAACCAGGGTTAGTTATGGTTGCAAATTAGAAGGTTAAGGTTAGGGGTAAGGTACAAGGGTTGTTAGGGTTAGGATTTTTAAGAAATTAAGAGGTTAAGATAGGATTAGAGATTTAGGATAAGTCTCAGGCTTAGTCTCAGGTTTAGGGTAAAGTTGGCCACCATTGTTCTTGATGGTCCCATGCCCACTGAATCAATAGTATCTCTATTAGACAAAGAAGAAATGTCAGGGTTAGGGTCAGTCTCAGGATTAAGTCAAAGAATTTGTTTGTTGTGCTTTGTGAAAACAGCTTCTATATTTTCTCTCATCTGCCTTCCTAGTCCTTGTTTTCATAAGAGCAAAATCTTCTTTCTTGCCCCCAATGAAAGTGGAAAGTGAGTTATCCATGAAACTAGAATTCCCAGATGAGAACGTTCTTTACATTATTATGGGGCCCAGTTCACATACAACAGTAGAGTAAATATGACTCACAACATCATTTTTCCCAAGCTCACCAACAAACTGCACCTAAAGATATTCTTAAGTTTATTAAAGAATGACAGTAAAATGACCTTGTTATTAGTTAGTACCTGTTGATCAATTTATTACCTACTCTGAGGTCAGAACACACCTCATCCCTCCCCAGGCTCTGAAGAGCTTCTTTAAAAGCATCAGCCTAGACAGGTGAGGCACGCATACACTGCCACCACCACACACACATCACTGGGCATTTGTAAACCAGGAGACTGCAGTGAGTTCCAGCCAACCTAGAAGATATAGTGAGTTCTAGGGCATCCCTAGACTATACAGCAGGATCCTGTCTCAAAACATGCAAGTTAATAAACATCCACACTACATGTGTGCTACTCAAAGAACTTCAGTTTAGGAACAAATTTGCAGGCAACAATTAGAAATTACACCAAGTTACTTCAACGCAGCAACCTCTGGACTCAGGCGTTGGATTCCTTTCTCAGAAGGAATATTAAATAACACTGGCAAGCCTTACAGCTTTACAGTGATAACTTCAAAACAGAGTCAGAAAAATATGGGCCAAATGTTTCACAACTGAGCTAATGGCTTGGCTGCTGAAGTTACCACGCTTCTAATCCAGTTTGGTATACCTATTTCTTCAACTAAACAGTAGGACAGCATGAACAGGTTTTGCACTTAGCAGTTGCCACTTGGTCTCAGGTCTCAGGTGGCTCTCACTGTTAGTCTATGTCCTCCCATATTTCAAAAGAACCTGGACAGCCAAGCAGTGGTGGGACACACCTTTATTCCCAGCACTTGTGGGGCAGAGACAGGTAGATCTCTTGTGAGTTCGAGGCCAGCCTGGCCTAAAGAGCAAGTTCCAGAACAGCCAGGTCTACACAGAAAAATAAATAAAGAAAGAAAAATGTCTTGAAAATTCAAGATAATAATAGTAATGGTGATAAAGTCCTGATAGACTTTTTTTTTCACTGTTTTGAATTCCAGACACAACAGATGGGCAATTCTAGCTTTGTTTTGTTTTGTTTTGTTTTGTTTTTTTAAAAAAAGAAACGAAGCTCTTCAAAGATCTGGTAAGTTTCACCACTGCCTTCCCAATGGCAAAACTGTGTTTCCAAGTTTCTCCAAAAGCAATTAGTGGATGGAAAGGAAGAATACACTCAGAAGAAAAGAATTGTGAAACTCCACGATAAGGTAATAGAAAAAAATGGGTAACCAGATCAGGATTAGCATGTCCCTGCAAACACACACACACACACACACACACACACACACACACACACACACACACACACACACACCAAACTTTGCAAGACCCAGTTTCATTTCAAAGTCTGGTCACTCCTGATTCTTCAACTGCCCCAGTATCTTCACCTCTCCACTGACCTTTCCTGGCCTCTCATACTGGCAAAACTCAACTGCTACTCAATTTCATTATGCCTTGTCTTAGTCAAGGTTTCTATTACTACACAAATATCTGGACCAAGAAGCAAGTTGGAGAGGAAGAGGTTTATTCAGCTTACACTTCCACATTGCTGTTCATCACTAAAGGAGGTCAGGACTGGAACTCCAGCAGGTCAGGAAGCAGGAGTTGATGCGGAGGCCATGGAGGGATGTTTCTTACTGGCTTGCTTCCCCTGGCTTGCTCAGACTGCTCTCTTATATAAACTAAGATTACCAGTCCAGGAATGGCACCACCCACAGGGTCCTCTCCCCTTGATCACTAATTTAGAAAATATCCAAAGTTGTTTCTCATGGAAGCACTTCCCCAACTGTAGAGCTCCTTTCTCTGTGATAACTCCAGCCTGTGTCAAGCTGACACGAAAAAAACCAGCCAGAACAAGGCTCTTCTTACTTGGCTGCCTTGTCTAAATTCAGTAAAATAGATATGCTTAGCCATACAGAGACTTGAAATGCCATGGTTTTTTGATACTACAGTGGCCCCTGTGCTTCTTTGAGAGATAAAAAGGAGTCAGGGATGATGGACTGTACAAGGTGGATGGAGAGTTAGGAGAAAGTAGAATGTAAATTAAATAAATAAATAATAAATAAATAAGTGGGGAAAGTAAAGAAATACATATAAATAGAATGAAAATTTAGAAATCAGCCCATTATTTTTAAAACATACCCAACTCTATATTTCAGGTGTAAGACAAGGAGAAAAGATTTTTGGCCAAAATATCACACAAATGACCTCTCAGTAAAATTCACACAGTTTCTTTTTTCTTCTAAAATGCTATGATCTCAGTTTCCTCTGGCTGCATACTGTCAACACTCCAATCTTGCAAGTCCTATGAGAACAACTGATTAAGCTCCCTGGACAGCTTTCTATGACTTTCATCATCTCAATTCCTGATATATTCCACATTCCTGCCAAAAAGAATAAATTCTGTCTGGCCACGAAATCAACTTTTGATACCATTTATTTTTGTTATTGTTGTTGTTCTAGCTTGCCTCTCTGCTGCCGTGATGGAATCTTTTGAGCAGAAGCATCTCTTTTAATGAACTGTTGTTGTGAAAGTTTTTGTCAGAGCACAATTCATCACTTTGGGAGCTTAGAGTAGAAACTGAAGCTACAACTGAAGATAAAAGCATGGACAAACATTGTGTCCTGGTTTGCTGTCCTGCTTGGTCAGTGTCCCATGCTCAGGTAGCTCTCTCATCCAACCCAGGCCCACTTGATTATGAATATTGTCACCCTCAGTGGAAGAGCCTTCCCACATCAATCATCCACACTATCTCACACACATAGCAACCAGAAATTCTGATGAGGGCACACCCTCAACTTAGGCATCTCCAGATAACTGTAGCTCTGAAATTTTGAAATGTCGGTGGCTTCACTTCTCTCCTATGTGTCCTTGTGGATTGCTAAGATGATCTCTTCCTGCCCACCTCCTCTCCTAGCTCTCAAAATTAGCCTGCATTCCCTCTTGAGCACACCCTCCAAACAGGTCAGTCAAGAGACAACATTTAAACAACATCCTATGAAAATCCAGAGGGCAAACTCTAAACCAGGAATAAAGCTCACACCCAAAAAACTCACACCCAGAAACTAATTCCTAGACCCATTATCACCACAAACCCAGATGGCTAGACACGAACATAGGAATGTAATGAATAATAGCCAGGAAAATATTTCACCAAGAAAGACAAGCTATGATTTCACAGCAGGTCCTGAGAAACTAAAACATGCAAGAGATCTAATGCAAGAGAGGTTGTATGGGGGAAGGGAGAGGAATGAGAACCTGAGGATGGGATAGAGGTACACAAGAAAACCTGAAGTCAGGCAGACAGATGGGAAGCAGGGAACGAGCAATGAAGGAAGAGGAAGAGAATAGAGAGAGTGCATGTGCAGAAAATAGAGACAGAGTACAAATATAGAAGGTTGTACAGGTATATAATACACAAACGGGAAACAGCAGCAGTTGATTGAGGTAGCTAATGGCCTAAGCATTTCCTAAGTCACTAAGAGCAGGACATTGAAATTGCCTGTCCACTGACAAATATTGAGGCAAGGATCATCCAAAGAACAACAAATGGAAGAGAGAATCACAAGAATTAAAAATGAATAGCAAGCAGGCAGTGGTGGTGCACATCTGACATCCCAGCACTCTGGGAGGCAGAGGCAAGCAGATTGCTGAGTTAGAGTCCAGCCTGGTCTACAGAGTGAGTTCCAGGACAGCCAGGGCTACACAGAGAAACCCTGTCTTGAAATAAAACAAGCCAACAAATCCAAAACAACAACAACCAAAATATGAATCACAAAAAAATTGATAAATTGGTAAAAAAAAAAAAATTCGAATTCTAAAACTTTCCAGGCACTAAATAGCCAAGAGTTCTGCAACATATGATAAGGCAAAACCACAAATGATTGGAGGAAGAGAAAAAAATAAAAAGGAGAAGAAGAAGAAGAAGAAGGGAGAGGAGGAAGTAAGAGGAGGAGAAGGAAGAGGTAGAGGAGGAGGAGGAAGAAGAAGAAGAAGAAGAAGAAGAAGAAGAAGAAGAAGAAGAAGAAGAAGAAGAAGAAGAAGAAGAAGAAGAAGAAGAAGAAGAAGAAGAAGAAGAAGCGGAAGAGGAAGAGGAAGAAGAAGAAGAACAACAGCAGCAGCAGCAAAAACAACAACAAGAAGAAAACAAAAAGAAAAAGAGAGCAGGGGCAAGGGTGAGGGTGAGGGTGGGGGTGATGGCGATCAATCAGTAAAAAGGACAAGAAAATATTTCCAATTAACACTAAATGAAAACATTCCCAAACTAAAGAAGGTGCCTGTTAATTTAAAAGAAGCATCCAATATACAAAATACGTTGGAAAAAAGTCCCTTTGCCACATAATAATAAAAACATTGAACTTCTAAAGTAAAACAATAAACAAACTACAATAGAAAAAAATAACAAAACTAGAGAGCAAAAACAAGTCACATATGCAAGCAGAGCTGTTCGATTTATACCTGTCTTTTTAATGAATGTTATAAAACACAAAAGGGTTTGCACACGTGCTGCAGAGTCACAGAAACCACACATGTTCCTACAAGAAAGCCACGGGTCTGAATGTTTTGGGCAGATTCAGAATCAGCCATGACAGTGAGGTCACTCAGAGACCACTGGCTGATGTGACAAGTGAGGAGCAGCACAAGGGACCTCACAGATGTGCACATCTGGCTGATGTTTCCCATCCAGCCACAGAGAGGACCCCCCACCCCAACACCCACTGCTCAGCCGCCTGTCCCTACCCATTATGGGCAGTGATCCTGTGCTCACCATGTCGTGATTTCACAGCTTCCCTGAGGTCCCCTCACAGCACACAACAGCAGAGCTCAGAGCAGGACACGGAGAATCACTCAAGCTGCACAGCAAGGATGAATTTCCCCACCCGCAGGAAGGGCAGGAAGTCCTCCTGCAGGAGCGGCTTCTCCCTGTGCTGCTCAGCAGCTGAGGGAACTTCCTGGTGAATCAGGGCCTTGGGGGCGGGGCTGTGACGTCATCACTGTGGGACCGCTCTCCTGCCTGCCCTTCACCTGCCTGTCTCCTGCTGTGGGCAGAGGGTAGAGACCCAGGGTCTTCCTGTACAGAGGGCTGGGGGCGGGGCCGCGTGAGGGGGCGGGGCCGGTGACAGACAGACAAACAGGGCAGTGAGCTTGTTCAGTATTCATGCCTTGGCCTGCCCTCACCCGGCGACGCCCCGCCCTCTGGCCCTGGGCCCCGCCCACCTCTGCAGAGCTGAGCTCCCAGGGGAAATAGATGCAGGGATGCTGTGGTCGGGGGGCGTGGCCATCAGCTGGGGCTCCTCCCTGTGGGCGTGAACCTGTGGGGGCAGGGTATCGATGTCCTGGTAGGAGGGAAAGGTCGTGGGGTCAAGGGGTGAGGGGAAAGGCAGGGGACTGCAGTGTCAGAGATGGAGCAGGCTCAGGGCATCTGCACAGGGTCACAGGCTGACTCAGGCCACACCTGAACCTTCCTGTCACTCTCACCCCGCCCCGCCCATAGCAGCTCTGGGAACCACGCCCCCACCTGTCTCTCTCAGCCTGTGCCCCGCCCCCAGCTTCTATAGATCAGAGTTTAGAAGGTTATAAAAGTTCCGTCTCATTCACACTCTGAGAAGAATCATGGGACATTGTGTCTTCCACTGTGTAGTGTAGGGAAGCGCAGTCTCCCAGCACACACTGAGCCAGGAGTTGAACATTCTCTCTGTTGTTCATATGCTATTGTGTGCTAGTCATGGTTACAAAATATCTCCAAACTTCCTGTGACTCCTGTCATCTGGGGAACACGTCATTATGCTAAATCCAAAATGCCTGGATTATAAAGATCCAACCCCTGTCCTGTCCAATATCAGTACCTGTGCAGACATTCACTGAGTTATCATGCTGATGTCTTGTCTGATAATCAGTCCCTGCCAGTCAGTGCCATTTGATGAAACATTTCTCTGTTGATGTTTGTTCACACCTCATTAAGAATTTGAGAACAATTTCATACATTTTTTCTAAAGGACATGAAAGATTCCACATGGCATTTCTGCGAGAGAATTTTATTGCTAATGTTCTTATGCACCATATATTTTTCATTCATGTCTAGTTGGTATTTGTTTTGAAACAGTTCTGTGTTTCATTACATTGCAACAACACAAATGTATGTCTATGATGCCAATTTATGTGACTTGGTTAGATTCCAATCAGTGCCACCGATGGAGCATTACATTTGATTTATATTTGTTTGAACTACATTATTTTTGGCCCATAATACTCACACTGATTTAAATAGAATATTTAACTCCATTTTTGGAATGGTTGCTAAGTCACTGGCTTAAAATAAAATCTGGCTGTGGAGTTTATTGCACTATCTTAGATAATATGAAAAAAAATTGGCTCCATACTTTTGTTGAATTATGCTTTGACAATTTGAATATTTTTCAGTACTTCTGCAGACCTGTATATTGGGAAGATTGAGTGCCTTGACACTGTGATATTCTGTCCTTGTTGTATATTGTGTGGTAATATCATGTCAAATGCATTGGGAATGTGTGTTGAGGCTGTCTCTGCACTCCATTGTGACCCCTATGGAAATTCTTTCTTGGTCTGTGGCAGTCTTTTGGAAGTAATTTGGTGCACATGAGCATTGGACTTGGATCCATACCATACTCATTATAGGCAGACTACAGTTCAAATATAAACGTCCTTCAATGAGCTTGAATTTGAGTTTGCCAAGATTGAGAGCTGAGAGTCCATGTTGTTTTCCACAGAGAAATCATCCATGTCCTTGGAAAACAGATGCCTGATCTCTGAGCCCTCTGCACCGAGCCAAGTTTCACTCAGCAGCCTTATATCCCAGGAAGACCTGCCTTCTCCTGCCACCTCTCCGCATACCTTCATCTGAAACATAAAGAACTGGAGGTCTGGAAAAAGACATACTAAGGATTCCCATCAGATGACGGCCACACCAGGATCAACAAGGCGCATGCCCTCCCAACACCCACTACAATAAGAATTTTTATGGACCAACATTTTCAGGAAACCCTTGAAACAACACAATCAGCAAAAGACATGGATACATAATACATAATACCTCCAAAGAAGGCCTACACCGATACAGCAAGCCCGGGATAGCAAGAAATATAGGAAAATGACTATAATTCAACCTTGTAAAGATGATAGTGTTCTTTAAATAGAAAAAGTGTCAAAACTGAAAATTATCTTGGAAAAATAATAAAGATAAAATGGTAGACAGGACATATTTATAAAATAAATACATAAATTTATTTTGTATTTTTACTACTTTACCATTATTATTTTCCAACAAATTCTTCAATTTTAACATTTTTCTATATATTTGTTCAACTTTCTCAGAAATATTTTGCATGTAATCTCCAATTTTTTCATAAAATTTTTATGTGCTTCGTCAATTAGTAAACAAATATTTTTTGTTAACCATTTTACCATTATTATTTTCCAATAAATTATTCAAATTTACATTATTTTTCTTTACCTTTCTTCAGTTTTTCAGAAATAGAGTCTATGTAAAGCTTCAACTTTGTCATAAAATATTTCTATTTCCCACTTCAATTTGTTTAGAAATGTTGTCCATGAAAATTTTCCATTTTAACAATATTTTTATATTTCTTCAATTTTATCAGACGTATTTTTCATCAAATCCTTCCAAGTTATCAGAAATTTTTCTATGTACTTGGCCAATTAGTAAAGATACATTTTATGTTTCCTAATTTGCCACTATTGATTTTCAAAATTGTCAATTTTAACAATATTTCTATATATTTCCTCATTCTTATCAATAATATTTTCCTTGAAAATATTCAATTTTATCAGACTGTATTTCTAATTAACTCTTTAAGAAGTGTAGAATTCCTTTCTATGTCTACCCTGGATTGAAGATTCATGGAAATCTTCAATTTGAACACTTTCTATATATGTGTTCTATTTTATCAGAAATATTTTCCATCAAAATCTTCAATTATAATGGAAATATTTTCTATGTGATTGGCCAATTACTACAGAAATATTTTCTTTGTTTACAGTTTTGAAAATATTATCTTCCATCAAATTCTTCATATTTAATATATATTTCTATATATTTCTCCAGTTCAGAAATACCATGTAAATCTTCAAATTTATCATAAAATACTTCTATTTAACAATTCAATTAGTTTTGACATATTAATATGTCTATAATTTTATCCATATGTCTTCAATTTTAACACTTTTTTCTATACTTCTTCAATTTTATCAGAAATATTTTCCATCAAATCATTTTAATTTATTAGAATATATTTTATGTGCTTGGTCAATTAGTAAAGGTGTATTTTATATGTTTACTATTTTACCATTATTATTTTCCACTAAGTTCAATTTTAACTCTATTTCTTATACGTTTCTTCTATTTTTAAGTAATATTTCCATGAAAACATTCAATATTAACACATTTTTATATACTTCATAATTTTTTCAGCCATATATTTGAAGTATATATTCAATTTTATCAGGAAATGTTTCTACTTATCTCTTTCATTAGCTCAGAAATGTTTTCTATATTTATCATTTTACCTGTATTTTTCCATGAAAGTCTTCATTTTAACAAAATTTCTATGATTTTTCAATTTTATCAGAAATATTTTCCTTCAAAACATTCAATTTTATCAGAAAATTATTCTTTGTGCTTGGTCATTTAGCAAAGGTTAATTTGGTATGTTTATTTTTTACCATTAGTATTGTCCAATAAATGCTGTTATTTTAACACATTTTTCTATACATTTCTTCAAATTTATTAGCTTATTCCATCTAAATCTCCAATTTTACCACAACATTTTCTCTGCATTTGGTCAATTATTAAAGACATATTTTCTATGTTTACCAATTTACTATGGTTATTTTCTATTAAATTATTCAACTTTATTACATTTGTCTACATATCATTACAATTTCATTAGAAATATGTTAGACTAAAATCTTCAATTTTATCAGAAAATGTTTCTACATACCACATCATTAAGTTTAGAAATGTGTAATATGTCTACCATTTTATCTGTATTATTTTCAATGACAATCTTTAATTTTAACACTTTTTTCTATACTTCTTCAATTTTGTAAGAAATGTTTTCCATCAATATCCACTATTTTATTAGAAAATATTTCTTTGTTCTTGGTCAATTAGAACGGATATATTTTCTACATTTACTATTTCATGATTATTATTTTTCAAGAAATTCTTCAATTTTAGCACTTTCTCCTATGTATTTCTTCAATTTTATCAAGCAAAGTTTCTATTGACCACTTCAATTATTTTAGAAATGCTTAATATATCTACTATTTTATCTGTATTATTATCCTTGAAAATCTTCTATTTAAGTTATTTTTGTATGTATTTTTTAATTTTATCAGAAATATATGTAAATCTTCCATTTTATGAAAAAAAGTTTCTATTTATTTAAATCGTTTAGAAACGTTTTCTGTCTACCATTTTATCTATATTATTTTCCATGAAAATCTTCAATTTTAATACATTTTTCTATAGTTCTTCATTTGTAACAGAAATATTTTCCTTCACAACCTTCGATATTTTTAGATTTGTTTCTACTTGCTTTGTCAAATCATTTAAAATATAAATAAAGAACAAACCTAATAAAAATAATTTTAAAAAAGAAATATTTTCCATCCAAATCTAACTATTAGAATTTTTTCTATATGCTTGGCCAATTAGAAAAGATATTTTGTATTTTCACTATTTTATAATTATTGTTTTCCAACAAATTCTACAATTTTAATGCGTGTTGCCATATATTTCTCTAATTTTATCAATATTTTCCATGAAAATCTTCAATTTTATCAAAAAATGATTCTATTTACCACTTTAGTTAGCTTAGAAATGGTTAATATGTCTACCATATCTATATGGTATGGTACTATCTATAACGCATACTATCTGTAAAATTTTCCTTTAAAATCTTTAATCCTATCATTTTGTATATATTTTCTTCAAATATATTGGAAATATTTTCCATCAAAATCTTCAATTTCATCAGAAAATGATTCTACTTAACTCTTTAATTAATTTAGAATGTTTCTTTTTTTTAAAGATGTATTTATTATTTTATGTAAGTACACTGTAGCTGTCTTCATATTTGAACTCAGAACCTTTGGAAGAAGAATTCGGTGCACTTATCTGCTGAGCCACCTCTCCAGTCACAATGAATATTTCTATTTTTACCTTTTAGCTATATTATTTCCTATGAAAATCTATTTTAACAATTTTTTTCTAGAGTTATTTACTTGTATCAGACATATTTTCCATCAAAATCGTCAAAATTATCAGAAAACTTTTCTCTGCTTGGTTATTTATTAAAAGTAATTCTTCAATATTTCCTTTTTAACTGTATTATTTTATTACAAATTCTTCTATTTCAACACTTTCAATATATTTCTTCAATTTTGTCATAAATAAATTTTTCCTTATGAATTTTCAATATACTTTTGTAAAATTTCAGTATATTTCTTCAATTTTGTCAAAACTAAATTTTTCCTTGTAAATTTTCAATTTTAGCAGAAAATGTTTCTGCTTCCTTTTTTAATTATTTTACAAATGGTTTTATTCAACCATTTTATCAGTAGTATTTTCCATGAAAATATTCTATCTAAATATTTTACTTTTTATTTTCTCTATTTTAACAGAAATATATTCCTTCAAACTCTACAATTTTTTCAGCATGTTTTTCTATCTGCTTAGTCAATTAGTAAAGATATATTTCCTATGTATACTATTTTACCTTTAATATTTTCCAACAAATTCTTCAATTTTAGCATGTTTTTCTATATATTTCCTCAATTTTATCAGAAATAGTATCCATGAAAACCTTAAATTATATCCGATATTGCTTCTTCTTACTACTTCAGTAATTTTAGAAATATTTAATTTTCTCTATCATTTTTTATGTATTATATTCCATGACATCTTTATTTCTTCAATTTTATCAGACATATTTTCTATCAAAATATTCAATTTTATTAAAATATGATTCTTTGTGCGTGGTCAATTAAGATATAGTATCTATATTTTCTATTTTACCATTATTATTTACCAACAAATTCTATTTTAACCCATTTTTATATATTTCTTCAATTATTTTCTGAAATATTTTCCATATAATTCTTCAATTTTATCAGAAAATGTTTCTACTTCCCTCCTCATTTAGTTTAGAAATGTTTCCTATGTCACCCATATTATCTGTATAATTTTTCAGGAATATCTTCAATTTTAACACATTTTTCTATTTATTTCTTCAATATTATCAGCAATACTTTTGATAAAAATCTACAACTTTATCAGAAAATATGTTTACTTAACACGTCAATTTGTTCAGAAATGTTTAATATGTCTACCATTTTATCTGTATTATTTTCCAAGAAAATATTCAATTTTAAAACATTTTTGTACATATTTCTAAGGCAAAGAGACAGAGAAGAACAGTTCAGAACATGTATAATTTGACATTTGTTGACAATTTTGGATACACAACTGTTGGGGAGTGTCTGGGTAGATGGGTCTCTTACAGCCTGACTTACAGAGCATGGAATACAGAGATATATACTATACAATATACTATATAATATATACAAGATTACTGAGATCTGACATTCTGACCAAAGAGAACAATACAGAATAATCTTGTTTTCCTGATCCCTGTCCGCAGCCATCATCTCCAAGCAACACCGTCCTGAGAACGTCCCTCCCGTCCTGAATATCCACATGCTGAAGGTGACCCTGGAACTGCCTTCTAACAAGTTCATGCGGCCAAAGCCTAGGAAGAAAGTGGACATCTCAAGTCTTCTGCTGCCAACGTGATGGGCTGGTTCTTCTCTCCATCCTGACCCAGGTCTCCACAGCTAACACATTTGGAAATAAAGCACAGCACTTTCCCATTGTTCTGACACAGACAAATCTCAGGGGCTGAGATCTCTGGGTTTTGAAATGGAGGTGATCAACATTTGTGTCCCAGGAGAGTCTCCCGGGATGGGCGCCTCACCTTCTGTTCAGTAGAGGGAGAGCATAAACCGGAAGGCAAAGCCTGTTCCCCATGACATAAACAATCCCTTGTCTGAATATTCTAGTGTATCCTGGAGAGCTCTAGGCATCCCCTGTGATGTCAGCAGTGATGTCACAACACCCACTGCTCTCAGGGCTTTCAATTAGTCCCTAGAGAGTTTACCCATATTTATGCCTGCAAGATGGAGGAGGAGTCTACCTGAGAGTGAGAATGGGGAGCTTAGAGAAGTGAGAGAGAGGCCAAAGGAAGCTGGCGTTCCATCTCACTGTAAACCAGTGAGGAAGATGTGGTCCTGGGAAAGGTTCAGTGAGTCATGGAAAAGTGATGTGAAAATTCCTTGAGTAGGCATCTGTGAGCCTGGCTTCCCAGGAGTGGCAATGGTGCCACTGTGAAGCTAATGGACTTAACTGCTTAACATAAATCCTGAATGGTGAGGATTCTACTACATTTGTTTGTCCATCCCCAAAGACAGGAGCTGGCTAGTCCAAAGCTATTCTGCCGTGAATTTTTGTATTTCCCTGTTACTGGCCATTGTGGTGTAACATGCAGACATAAGGAGACCATAAAGAGTCAGGTAGGAAATATTTCCCAGTTTATATCAGTTCAACACTTTACTCACAGTTTGTTGTTCTAGGTACAGTGGCTATCAGACTACAGCAACACAGAGCAAATTATTATTTTGACACATTACATTATCAGACCTCCTCTGAGAACCATGTCTGTGAGAATGACACACCGTAAGCTTCCTGAATCAGCAGATTGGGTGTCAGAGATATCTCTAATTCAGCCAAACAACTGTCAGGATCATGGGCTGGGTACTTTTTCCAACTCAGGATTGTTTTAGTCTTTCAGTTGGATGAATTGTTCAGTCTTTTGATGATGGTTTGCAATAGACAACTATTTAATCCACAGTCATGAGCCTAGAATCCATGACAGGGCATCTGATTATGAACACTGCATATGAGTACTTGGGGACTGTGCCATTTTTCCTGTTTTCTGTAGCTGCATGATTGGGAGCTCCTAAACCAAGTTGTACCCTGTGCAGTTGTTAACAAGCCTGGCCAGGCCATCTTTGATGTTACCATAAGCCTGTATAGGTAGGCAGACAAAATATCTAGCTGCTTACATGCCCAAATCTCTACAAGAAAATGGGAGAGCTGAGATCCAGGGAGCAGAAATTTCAAGCGTTTGCCAAAGTCTTTGATGTCTCACTGGACTGAAGGCATTCTCTCTTTTTTTGGTCCTCAGCCTTGTCTGTGCATTCTCTATGCCGTCTAACTCTGCCAGTTGACTTGTGTTTCTCTACCTACAGAGGCTGGGGTAGTCCCCTAACCTCCTCCCTCCAACTATTATTATCAAGAAGTAGGAAAGAAATCAGAGAGTCTGCCCACTCACCTGATGCCCAGTGAGAGAAATGACCTGCAAGATTGACTGGTATTTATTACTGATGGATTATTGGAATATAGCTATTCATTGTTTCAAATCTTGACTTAAGAACAGGTGCCCCTTTGTCTAATTCAACATTCGGTGTTCTCATGAGGATTAGGTGTGCTGACACACCCATTAACACACTCTTTGATGCCTAGATTATTTTGGGTAAATTTTTCTTCTTTTCTTCTTTCCCTACATCGTTTCCTCACAAAATTCTCATACACAGTGCTTTATCTTTTCTATCATTTCCTTTTTTGTCCATATAGTGTTCCACAAACTTATTTGTAGAAGGTCTATATTGCTTAGGATCTTTGTCCCCACACAATCTGAGTTGTTGCCCAGTGTGTTGCTTAACATGAATCTTTATATCTTGAATTCACTGTCCCAGGTACCCACATCTGCTCCAGTTTCTTTCCTTTTTGCCGTCTGCCCCATATATCAGACTCACAAAACCTCACTGCACACCCACTGCTTCCAGACTTCTGGTGAGTTTGATCCATGGGAACCTGAGAATGAGAGAAAAAAGGAAAGTCAGCTAAAGAAGGTGGTGTTTCTTCTGATTTCTTCCCAGCAAACGCATGCGTGCTCACATATGCACACACAAACACAAACACACACACAAGCACACACACAAATGCGGTCACAAATGCACATACACACATACAAACACACATAAAAACACACACACAAACACACACAAACATACACACAAAAACACACACAAAAACACACACACAAACGCATACAAACACACACAAAACCACACACACAAACACATACAAACACATACTAACACACAGACACAAAACAACACACTCGTACACAGACACACAAGACACACACACACACACATACAACCAGGGAAGTCCCTTAGCTAAAGGTCCTTTCAGGTGGACTTCCCACAAGTATGCACTGAAAGCTTGCCATGATGATTGTGTTGTGAGGGCTGGATCTGGTAGCACAGTGGCTGCCCCTGAACCACAAATTATTGTTTCATCCTGTGTGGCCTCGATCCCACATCATTCTAAACAGCCTCACTCGGGGGCGAGAAGGGGGGCCTCCTCAACAAATCTTCTCACAGCACTGCTTTCTGTACACACCCCCATGGAAACACAGTCACAAGGTGCGTCCTTGATGAATATTTGCCAGCAGAGAGGCCTGAAGATTCACACATCTCCTGAGTGTGAAGTCCCGCAGCAAGACTCTGTGGTCAGAATGCTTTGAGTGACAGCCATTCTGCACACACAATGTACACACGTACACACTCGGAATGGGACTTACTCGTTACACTGTGACCACGTTCCCCTCCTGCAGAAGAAAGGTCCCTGCTGCCACACAGGCTTGACCATTGGCCGACCTTAAAGCACGGTTCAGTCAGCAACACTGCCTGGTCTGTTCCAAGGTGGGAATAGAGTGCATCTCAGAACTCATGGCTCCGGCATGATCAGTCGGACGACTCTCAGTCAAGTGCTGCTCTGCTGAGGCTGTGTTCCAAGGCTGTCACCAACACCTCCACACCACCCACACGTGTGGAGAAGTCCTAGCAGGGCAGAGAGTGGCGGGAGACCAGTCCAAGCTTCCGCCATGGTGACAGCCATGTCTGAAATACCACCAGTTCCGATGCAACTCCTGGGACATAGGAGAACTTCACACAGTCTAGGAGTGGATGGGTTGTTCTGGAACAGGGACAGGCCAGGGTCAGTCCTGCTGAGCTTTGGAAATTAAGAACTGAGCTCTGGGTGGAAAGGCTTGAGTGTGTAATAAACCTCTACATCCAGGCCTTGTGGTGCTTGACTTTGATCTCCGCATTCTTGAGACAGAGGCAGAGAGATCTGTGGTCTACATAATGAGTTCTAGGACAGCCAGAGCCACATAGACTCTGTCTCAAAAAATAAAATAAAATAAAAGTACAATAAAATAAATAAAATAAAAATACAATAAATAAAATAAAATAATAAAATAAAATAACATACACACAGACACACACACACACACACACACACACACACACACAAGGAGAGTATAATAAACCTCTATGCCAGGCTTGCTGGCACTTGCCTTTAATGTCAGCAATCTTGAGACAGAGGCAGATAGATCTGTGGTCTACATAATGAGTTCCAGGACAGCCAGCACCACATAGACTCTGTCTCAAAAATAAAATAAAGTAAAATAAAATAAAATAAATAAAATAAAATAAAATAAAATAAAATAAAATAAAACACAACAAAAAAGTAACTTAAAGTGTTCACCTAAGATTCCCATTTAATCAATAAATAAGAAAGCCCTACGGGTAGACAGGAATTATATTTTTCCATACATTTTGATTTGGGGGATTCATGTTCCCTGAAACCACTTTCAGATGTGTTATTCAATGATACTTTATACACAGCCTCAAACCACAGAGGCCATTCCTTCCATGAAACCCTTTCATCTCAGTGATAGAGGTGTGGACAGAGCAGGGTCAGAGGTCATGAGATTCCCAGTTCAGAGGCCATCAAGGATCAAGCAGGTGACTCGCAGGAAGGTCAGGCAGTGTGAACCACAAGTTTTCATCAAGGAAGACTCACTACAATGTGCTGTGTAGACTCTGCATTGGCTGCCACACAGCCAGGCCCCAGGCTGCCCTTCTTCAGTTCTCAGAGGCCCTGTGGTCCTGGCTGTTGTCATTTTGTGTACGCCCTGCCCCACATGGACCTGGCAACAGCCTGGTGTGGCAACTCACTCTAAAAGGGGCTGACTCCGCCTCTGAGAGACACGCCCACAGTGTGGGCCCCGCCCCGCTGTAGGCCCCGCCCATCCCAATGGTTTCCATGACTGATATAGTTCACTGTGTGCAGGAAGCTCCCAGAGGCCCCGCCCCCTAAGCAGGAAACCCCGCCCCCATCCTGACTCAGGTACTCATGCCTCTCCCAATGGTTTCCATGACTTATGTGGTTCATTGGGTACAGGAAGCTCCCTGAGGCACCGCCCCCTAATCAGGAAGCCCCGCCCCCGTATTGATTTGGGCTCTCAGAGACATGCCCACAGTGTGGGCCACGCCCCCTTCCCCCCCCACACACCATACCGCACCTCCACAAAACACACCCTTGACTTCCTGTTACAAAACACAACACTGACAACCCTACACAGAGATGTGAAGAAGTCAACAGTGGGAGTCACATTGGGGGAAAGAGTGGAGGTTGAGACCATTTTTGCTCACGGTGGAAATGCCATCTGGGAAATCCAAGTCACCCACACAGTCCTTAGGGAGCCATGTTTCCCTGGCAGGGCGGCCACCAGGTGCTCCCTCCACCCATGAGTCAGTTCATGAGTCCTTGCCCTTGTTCTCATCTGTGGAGTGGGAGGGGTCATCCTAGGCTAACTAGCAATTTGCCCCTCCCAGGCCAAGGGGAGAAACTGAGGTAAAGCTTATGAAGAGCTTTGATTTTTGTGGAACAAAGGCACTGGGCAGCCATATTAATTACAGTGATGAAGGAAAATACTACCCCTGGTGAGGAGGGAAATGAGTAGGGAGCAAGGGGCAGAATATGTAGGAGTCTCTAGCCCTGGTTTGTACCCACCCAGCTCCTTAACTTTTGAACGTCTATTTGGTCAGGCACAGTCCCCCAATACATTTAAGATCTGGTGGGAAAGTTAGTACATGCACAAATTCCAATAAATAGATATTAGAAATATAAAATATTTTAATATAAAATCTATTATTTTATATTATTAATTATATATATTATATATTATAATATATTATATATAATTATATATATTATTATATATTATAATTAATCAGAGAAAATGATTTCATATACTCTTGCAAGGCAAGACAGAGGACCCCAGTGTCTAGATAAAAAGACCAAGCTTCAAAGCCACCATGATGGTTAACCTCAATTTTCTACTTGATAAGATCTAGAGTGGCCAGGGGTGTTGTGGTCATAAAAAGAGAAAGAGTTGAGAGAATATGTTCTAACCATGGTGTGGGGGAAAGGCGTGCCTCAGTGGGCCCATGCCAAGGCATTGCTTCCTCCTGAGGTTACCAGACACAAGACAAGTTATAGTACAGAATAAAATTTATTCAGGACATGGAGAGGGGAGTTAAGAGGGAAGTAGAGGCAGAGAAAGGCAGAGAGAGGGAGAGAGTAGAGAAGCAGAGGTGGCCATGACCATGTGGAGAGATGGGGGAGGGGAGAGGAAGGGAGGGGACCCAAGAAGGGGCAAGAGAGAAGCTGAGAGTGAGAGGATAAGAGAGGAGGAGGGGCAAGCAGCACCTTTTATAGTGCACCAGACCTGCCTGGCTGTTGCCAGGTAACGGTGGGGCGGGGCATATCTGGCTGTTGCCAGGTAACTGAGGGGTGGAACTTAGACAGAATCCTAACAAGGGGGAGGATCCTCGGGGCGTGGCTGTAAGGGACGGCCTTGGTTATCTTAACTGGTGTGGGAAGCCCCACCCACTGTGGGCGGCACCATTCCCTGGCTAGGATCCCGGGCAGTGTGTGGAAAGGGGCTGAGCAGCAGCAGGCGTTCATTGCTCTTGGCGTCCTGATTATTTACACACCTGATGTGAGTGTGCATCTGCTTCATACTTCAGAGTGGCATTGCTCACCATGAGGGACTTTACTGTGAACCGTGAGCCGGAATAAACCTGTTCTCCTGACAGAGTATTTTATCAAACAACAGCAGTGATTAAGACACTTGTGAATTGACCTTTATCCATTCAAGGTGTTCACAATGAGAGGTAATGTTGTGTTTTGTTTAAAGAATTTTTAATTAGAAATTTTCTTATTTACATTTATTTTTTTGTTTTTGTTTTTTTGAGACAGGGTTTCTCTGTGTAGCCCTGGCTGTCCTGGAACTCACTCTGTAGATCATGCTGACCTCAAACACAGAAATCCACCTGCCTCTGCTTCCCAAGTGCTTTTTTTAAATTTTTATTTTTATTTTTAAATTTATTTATATTTTTATATATTTTTATATTATATATTCATATGTTTATATTTATATTTTATTTACATTTCAAATGTTGTCCCCTTTCCCCATTTCCCCTCTGAAAACTCTCTATCCCATCCCCCCTCCCCATGCTCACTAACCCACCCACTCCTGCTTCCCTGACCTGCTATTACCCTACCCTGGGGCAATGAGCCTTCATGGGTCCAAGGGCCTCTCCTCTCATGGATGTCCGACCAGGCCATCCTCTGCTACCCATGAGGCTGGAGACATGGGTCCCTCCATGTGTAATCTTTGGTTGGTGGTTTAGTCCCTGGGAGCTCTGGGGTTACTGGTTGGTTCATATTGTTGTTTCTCCTATGGGGCTTCAAACCCCTTCAGCTCCTTGGGTCCTTTCTCTAGCTCCTCCATTGTTGACCCTGTGCTCAGTTCAATGGCTGGCTGAGAGCGTCCCCCTCTGTGTTTGTCATGCACTGTCAGAGACTCTCAGGAGACAAGTATATTAGGCTCCTGTCAGCAAGCACTTGTTGGCATCCACAATAGTGTCTGAGTTTGGTACATGAGCTGGTTACTGGCCCCAATATGCTTGCATTACCCTAACTCACCCAAACTGTTATTTCAACAACACTGAAGGTAAGAGGAGGCCCTTTGTCCACAGTCCGGCTATGCTGGCAGGTCTCGAGGTAGCCACAAGATGGCTCACAAATTTGCCCAGAGTGTATGAAAAAATAAAAGAGAGAAAATAAAAGCCCTACATCTTTTTTAAGATTGTGTCATGGAGACATTTTTGACAATACACGCCCATGGACCCTGAATCACCAGAAGCAAAGGCAGAAGTGGCTCGAGCTTTTGTCAATCAGGGAACACCAGCTATGAAGACAAAGCCCCAGAGGCTGGAGTAGTTAGGAAAGAGTTGTCTAAGAGATTTAAGGACAGTGGCAAAGAGAGTATTTAATGGAGGACAGACTGCAGAGGAGACGCAGATGGGAGGACAGAAGCATCAGACTGGAGACCTGGGAAAGATCCTGTTGTCAGCCAAGGCTAAATCAGAAGAACATAAGTGATGCCTAAAAAGGAGATAAAGGGGCCCTGAGAATCAAAAGTGCCCCCACTACAAGACCAGGGTTACACAAAAAATAAAATGGAAACCCATCATCTTTTGTTGATACAGTTCAACATTATATTGTACTAAAACCTACATATGGAGTCTCTTCCTCAGTTTATAAATGACTTTCCAGTGGCTACAGAAGAAAACAAAAATGGAGGACCTCTTAGATGCCTTAAAATTGAGGCTATTTAAGCCTCTGCAAAGAAAAAAAGCCTTACTCTGCCAACTTCAGGTGACCTTTGTAGACCTGTGGACTGCATACTCAGACCAGGGGTCCTGGCATTAGACAATGCCCAATGTGTAACCAATGGGCACAAGCTAACAACCACTCTATTTACACCTCAGTCACAATGGCTTCTGGGTAAAAATGATACCATAAGGACTCATTGCCAGCCACCCTTCTTGAATCCCCCCAGTATAACTACTTAGCTGCCCTGCTGCTGTACCCTGACCTCGCTGGATGGGCCTCTGTATGACTGCTGAAATAGATGTAGGGGTAACAGGGTTCAGCGATGGCAACTGCCTCATTCAGGATGGACAGGGGTATGCTGGGGCAGTGGTGGCATCAAATACCGAGATCACATTTGGAGGACCACACCTGGCAGGAATGTCTGCCCAGGAAGTTGAACTGGCAGCTCTGAAAATGTCATTTGAGCTAAGAAAAGACATTAAAGTCATTAGCGCCACATCCTGTGGTGTAACAATACTTCCTGTTATGTTACAGTCGCTTCATATCAAGCCACAGCCACTTCCTGTGACAGTGACGTTCACTTCCAGTCATAGAATGGACACTTTCTCTAAATCTTGAGACAATTCCTGTGATACTCACTCACTTTAGGTTAGGGCCAGTCCCTTCCTGTGGCATCACAACCACTTCTGGGTGTGGCATGGACACTTCCTGTTCTTCAGATGGTCACTTCCGGTTCTGATGTGTCCACTTCCTGTGGTTTCATAGACTTAGGCATGCCCTCCTCACTGTGGTAAGGTTATCTTTTCCCCAGGGTCAAGACACAGAGGGCTGGTGTGCCATTGCTACCTCTCATATCCATGGGGCCATTTTTAAGGAGATGAGCCTTCTGATGAGCAAGGACTAAACTCCATCCCAGAGAGCAACAAGAAAGCCCAGTGGGTGTCCCCTAGAAATTGGGTTGTCATGTCCTTGATTGCACCAGACCCAGGAGTCCCCACACACTCTGATGAGACAAAATATAAGATCTGGGCCAAAAACCTGTTGATGTCTCAGTGTTGTAAGAGATGAGGGAGGACAGCTAACTGACTACAAACTAATGTTTGAGAGAAAATGGGTCTACACAGAAATAAAGCAAGAAATCAGAGACTTTCTAGAGTCCATTGGAAATGAATATGCAACATGCACAATCTCATAGAACACAAAGAAAATGAAAGTGGAGCTAAAATAAAGTTCACAGCACAAAATGCCTACATGAAAAAATTGGAGAACTCCCATGCTGGCAATTTGACAGCATGTTTTTTTTTTAAATGTTTATTTATTTATTTATTTATTATATGTAAGTACACTGTAGCTGTCTTCAGATGCCAGATCTCTTTATGGATGGTTGTGAGCCACCATGTGGATGCTGGGATTTGAACTCATGACCTTTGGAAGAGCAGTCGGTGCTCTTACCAGCTGAGCCATCTCTCCCGCCCCAACAGCATGTTTTAAAGGCTACAACAAAAAGAAGTGAGGGAGCAAAGAAAACGAAGAGGAGACATCAAGAAATTTTCAAGTTGGGGGATGAAATTGATAAAACAGGAAGAGAACAATTCAGAGAATTAATGAAACATGGAGTTGGTCTTTTGAACCTTTTATTAGACAAGATAAACAAACCCCTATTAAAAGATAAAGAATATACAAATTAATGAAATCTAAAATGAAATGGGGGATTAAGTAACAGGTAATGAAGAAATCTAGAGAGTCATAAAGACATAGTTTAAAAAGGGTGCATTCCACCAACTTGGAAATTCTAAAGGAAATAGTTAACTTCCTCAATAGATCCACATCCCAAAATTAAACTAGAGAAAAACAACTTAAACTGACATAAACATGAAGGAAAACAGAATTCATTAAAAATATGTCCCCAATGTGAGCCCACGTCTATGCGTTTTAGGGTAGAATCCTACCAGACTTTCAAAGAGGATTTAACAAGAATTCAGTGTATTCAACAATATAGAAACAAAACAAATATTAGTCAATTTATTTTCTGAACCCTTGATTACTCATATATCCAGTCAGGAAAGACTGAGCAATTAAGGACAATTACAGACAAATTATCCATAAAACCACAGATTCAAAAATACTTAAAAGATAAAACAAATAAAATAAAATACAAAACAATCAAAAGATCGTCCACCATTAACAGTGAGGAAGGCTTCATTCTAGAAACAGTGACGGTTCAACAAAATGGGATTAAAGTGTAAGAAAAACCAAGAATTGATCATCTCATGAGGTAAAGTAAAATTCTCTGACAATATTCAACACCACTTTATGATAAAATTCTCAGAGTTCTGTCGCTTACTGGGGCTGGAACGTGGCTCCTTCTATTCCATTACCAGCAGCTTTCAATATTTCAAATACATCACTGCCTAATCTTGGCTTTCCTGGAACTTGCTTAGAGATCTACCTTGATCTCAAAGATCTGTATGACTCTGTCTCGTGAATGGTGGGTTAAAAAGCATGTAACACCACGCCTGGAACTAAGATTTTCTGCTTATATTTTAAATTCAGAACCCAGAATCCAAATCGATCTCTTGGCAATTTGACACATAATTGTATCTTCATGTGTATACATCAAAACAGTATCCAGATAATAATAATTCGTAACATGATACAATTGACTTTCATACAACTGCAAATCCATATGTTTACCTGAATGTAATCTTGTCCTAATGTAACTATTCCTTTAATGCCATTGAATATCCTTGATCAGACGATTAAACTTCATTCAACTTCCTGATGATGCCTTGTATTTTGAACCTTTCTTTTTTTTATTGTTCCTTTCTTAGTTTCTATGTTTGTTAAAATTTTTCATGCCAAATTCTATGCGATTATTTCTGTGGCTTACTTTGTCAATACAATTAATGTAAACATCTTTACTTTAACCTCAAGGGAACTCTTCAGACGAGGGCAGCAAACTTCTTTGCAAAAGCATAAAAAAAAAAATCTCCAGAGTGGAAATAATCCCAAGCACCCATGTCTATCATATCCTACTTTATGATACCCTCCTAACTCCCACTTAATTCATGATCATATACATTAATTTTCTCTCCAGCACACAGATTTTGGGGACTTATCCCTGGTGCAAACAATTTACCACATTGATTACATTAATAAGTTTTCTGTCCGGTGTGTGTTCTTTTATGATACTGGAGATGACTGGGTCTTGCAAAGGCTTTACCACATTGATTACATTCATAAGCTTTCTCTCCAGTATGTGTTCTTTTATGTCTTTGGAGATGACTGCGCTGTGCAAAGGCTTTACCACATTGATTACACTCATAAGGTTTCTCTCCAGTATGTGTTCTTTTATGTCTTTGGAGAGCACTGTGCTGTGCAAAGGCTTTACCACATTGATTACATTCATAAGGTTTCTCTCCAGTATGTGTCATTTTATGTCTTTGGAGATGACTGCGCTGTGCAAAGGCTTTACCACATTGATTACACTCATAAGGTTTCTCTCCAGTATGTGTTCTTTTATGTATTTGGAGAACACTGTGCTGTGCAAAGGCTTTACCACATTGATTACATTCATAAGGTTTCTCTCCAGTATGTGTTCTTTTATGTATTTGGAGATCACTGTGCTGTGCAAAGGCTTTACCACATTGATTACATTCATAAGGTTTCTCTCCAGTATGTGTCATTTTATGTCTTTGGAGATGACTGCGCTGTGCAAAGGCTTTACCACATTGATAACACTCATAAGGTTTCTCTCCAGTATGTGTTCTTTTATGTATTTGGAGATCACTGTGCTGTGCAAAGGCTTTACCACATTGATTACATTCATACGGTTTCTCTCCAGTATGTGTTCTTTTATGATATTGGAGATGACTGTGCTGTGCAAAGGCTTTCCCACATTGATTACATTCATAAGGTTTCTCTCCAGAGTGTGTTACTTTATGATATCTGAAAGTACTGTGACATGCAAAGGCTTTCCCACATTGACTGCATACATAAGGTTTCTCTCCAGTATGTGTTCTTTTATGATATTGAAAATTACTGCGCTGTGCAAAGGCTTTACCACATTGATCGCATTCATAAGGTTTCTCTCTTGTATGTGTCATTTTATGTCTTTGGAGATGACTGGATCTGGTAAAGGCTTTACCACATTGATTACATTCATGAGGTTTCTCTCCACTGTGTGTTCTATTATGACATTGGAGATGACTGGGTCTTGTAAAGGCTTTACCAGATATATTACACTCATAGGTTTTCTCTCCACTATGACTTCTTACATTCCTGCAATGATAATTAGCACATGTGAAATCATTACCACATTCATTACTCTGATCAATCATGTAATCAATAGGAATTATGTTTACAATTTCTCTAATGGTAAAGAAGCATCAGATCTTAAGGTTTTAGCTCTTTATATGTTCATGTTGTTCTCTCTCATTATGAGTTGTTCAAGACACCTGTGATGGTTATTACATGGCTCATATTTATAACACCCTCTTTTTTATGTGATTTATTTAGCTTTATGAAGAAAGTTAGAAAGACTCTGATTTGTATAACACTGATTGTATTCATATTTTTCCTCTAGTGTGAATTATAACACATGTGACTGGGAACCAGGACACACAGAAGAGTTTCCAAATTCCTAGTGCCCATAAAGATTTTTTACACTATGAATTTTGGGATATTCCCTGTAAAGCTAAAAAAACAACTAATTGCAAATGTCTTTCATATTCCTAATTTCTTTCAAAGGCAGAATACTACATATCTTCTTGTTTTAGAACAAAAATTTTATGTTTCTTCTTTATATATCCCTATGCTCACATGATTATTATCCATTGTGACACATGATATACCTAATAAAAGAATGATAAATGAAAGGTTTATGCATTGCATTCACACTGTTTGAATTGAATTTTTGTTTCTCATAACATGTGCAAGATGGACTAATGTTTCTCCACAACAATATTCTTGATTCTCATAAAATTCCCTCTCACCAAGCGGAACCATATTAATACAAGAATATGAGTATCACCAAATTTTCTGTGGATGATTTTTCTTATTAAAATGTTTTGGATATAAATTTATCACTATTCAATGTGCAGTTTCTAAATACTATGAGACGCTACAGATTGGCAGGTCCACAGCATAGCTCTAAAGAAGCTACTTATCAAATGGATACCCAAATCAGGTATCGGACCTTGAGGTACATGGTTTTGTAAGAATATTATAATCATAACTACAGTTAAAGGACTGTTATTTTACACTCTTGTTTTTGCTGGAGATTCCTTAAGATATTAAAATTTCCTCAGAGACAAATTTGTATCAGTTTGCACATGAAAATTACCTTTCATGTCTTCTAATACTTTGAAAATGTTCTTCAAGATGATGGTCTTCCCAATTATAGCCTAAAATACAGTACCAGAAATGAATGATATACTATTGGAAATTAGGAAATAATCAAGGTATTGTGAATTTTCACTGCACCATGAAAGGTACAGTGAAAATTTAGTGAAACTGAATTATTCAGCTCAATCTTCACTATTCAAAATTAAAATGATAGATCATCAATAACCAATAAACATTTGTTTCCTTTAGATAAGATAAAATAGCAGTCTTACCTATAGCGTTGAGATTCAGGTAGGTTTCCAACATCACATCTTTGTAGAGATTCTTCTGGGAAGGATCCAGCAAATTCCACTCTTCCTCAGTGAAGTTCACATGCACATCATCAAAAGTCACTGCATCCTAAATATCCCATACATGTGTACAACACAAAGCATGATACTAACATCAATGTAAAAGAATACACGCTTTTTTGAGAACATATTCATATAAATTTGGCACTTGCTCCACTTATATACTGACTCAGAATTTACAATCACTGTGTCATTTTAGAAGGAGCTTGAATTATAAAATTCATGTCTCTTGCTTTTGAACAATTTGAATAACATCCAGCCCTGACAGGGAAATGCCAATTGAGAGGGAAATGCACAGGAAACATCCACAATACTGATCAGACATCTGAAATATTGTATGAAAAATTACTAACTACAAGTCTGATTGGTAAACTGAGTGTATTTGCACATGTCCTTAGTCATAGAGGTACAGGCAGGTGTATGTCATACAGCTGGATGCAGGCATGGCCTATGTAATATGTTCTATGAGACCAAAAGTTATACATTAAGACCCGTAATCCCTACAAAAATCAACCAAGGAAACAAAAATGATAGAGAACTCACAGTTCTTTACTAAAAGTTCCCACCAAGAACTATACATTCACTTCAGATCCTTACTCATCTTGTACAAGCATGAAGTGCAGCAGTTTAAACTATAACATTAATAAAATTTTATTAAAAGGCAATGCATGCTTAAACAGTTACAAATGAACAGATGAAACTATAATAATATAAATTTTGATCATAAATAAGCAATGTAAGGCAGGAGAAAGAGCTCAGCAGTGGAAAGCTTGAGCTGGTCTTCCACATTGTGTTTGTCAATTTCTCAGATACACATGGGGACTATCAACTACTAATTTCTTCAAGATCAAGAATTCTGAGACCATCTTATGACAACTGTAAAGAAGAAACATATGATATACATATTCCTATACATAGGCAAAATATTATTTATTCAAACATTTCAGAACAGTCACAAGTGTGCGGAAGAACATCACACACCTGGAATCCAAGGACTCTGAATACTCTGGTAGTATTGATGTAATGAACACATATCAACTTGAGAAATAGTATATAACCTATATAATTGGCCAAATTTCAAAGTGAAACATGAGGATTAAAAGTTACACAAAAATATATACTTATTGTGGAAAAATATGTCAGGTGGCTTATGTGGTCCCTATGTTGACTATGAGGACAGGAAGGATTTCACAGAGAGAATTTGTGTTGAAAAACAAAAACAAAGGAATAAAGTTAAAAAATTAAGCCCCCAGGCTTGCAAACTAACTTAGCTTTAATTGCAAATAGGGCTAAAGCATCTTATGTGATTCAGGGACAGAGTTTAAATATTGACTGTATGGGAGCATGAGAAGAAAACTGAAGGATCAGTTTCAACTACAGCACAGTAGACACACAGAACAAAATGTTTCTCGCCTGATAGAAAGTCAGGAACACACCTAGAGCACAGGATGATTGAATGCCCAATGAAAACTCGTCCAGCTAGAGACACACCTTATAGGCAATCTCCAATCCTTAACATTATTATGGATACAATGTTATGCTCCCAGACAGGAGACTTTCATAAGTGTCCAATGAGAGGCTTCACCCAGCAGCTGACTGAAATAGATGCAGAGAACCAAAGTGAACAAGGGATGGAGCTTGTAAATGCTTAAGGAAGAGTTGGGGAAGGATTGAATGCCTTGAAGATGGTAGGAACCCCACAGGTAGTCTGGCAGACTCAACTAACCTATAACCTTTGGGACACTGAGAGACTGAGCCACCAACCAAACAGCAGACACAGGCTGGACTAAGGCCCCTGGCACATAAGTAGCAGAAGTTCAGGTTAGTCTCCATGAGGGTCCTCCAACAACTGGAACAGGCAGTGTCCGTAAAGCTGCTGCCTGTCTTTGGTATCTGTTCCTTTTACTGTACTCCAAAGTCTGGACTCAGTGGGAGAGGATGCACTTATCCCAACAGAAACTTGAAGCCCCACGGTGTGGGAGTACCCAGGGTACCCAATCAACTCCATTCTAACCCTGGATGCAATAGGCTCATGTTTATTCTGTGATAAAAAATGCACTCAATCTACAGTGATCCTAATAGTCTGCAGGAGCTCCTACATGGTTCAAATGTCTTAAGTGTCTTCTGACACTCAAGGCAATATCTTGAACTTCAAATCTTTTAAAATCTCAAAGTAACTCATATCTTTCTGACATACAATGATACAAAATACTCCTTCCTTTTCCAGTAGAAAGGAATATATACTCCCTTTTCAAGCACATGCCATTCCTGTCAGGAGATAAAGTAGGCATTCCATGGATCTACCACACTATTTGTTATCCCACATGCAATTTACACAGCTATCCCTAACACTGTTCAAACACTAGAGATAGCTTACCCTCTCTCCTGACTAATTCTCTGGGTGGACTGCTAAGATTATATCTGACTGACTGCCACTTCTCCCAGCTTTCAACATTCTCAAGCATTCCCTCTTGAACATACCTGCCAAACAGGTCAATAAAAGAGGCAAAACGCAGCCAACATTCTCTGAAAATACAGACAGCAAACAGTAATTCAGGAATAAAATTACCACCCAAACAAGACAAACCCAGAGACCAGAATCTAGACCTATTTTCACCACAAACCCAGATGTATACACACCAGAATAGGAATATAATGAAGATCTGCCAGGGAAATATGTCACTAAGAAATTCAAAGTGTCTTGTCACAGCATGTCCTCAAAAATTAAAACATCCAAGAGATCTGATAAAAAAGAGGTTGTTTTGTGGAAAGGACAGGAGTGAGACCCTACAAACTGGAATACCTATATGGAGCAAAGAGAACATGATGAGAGTAGAGAAAGACTATAGAAGGGGCATGTGTAGAGAACAGAAACAGGGAAGAAATATGGAGAGCAGCTGAAGCTAGTGCTCCATGTATCTAAAGCACACCTGACAACAGCAGCAGCTGATGGAGGCAGGTAATGATTTAAGCAGGAGCTAAGTCCCTGAGAGCAGGCCATTGAAATCGCCTGCACGTTGACTACTACAGAGGTAAGGTTCACATACCAAACAGGAAAGGAGGATTAAATGAATAAATGGACTTATATCAAAAAATATTTGGAGTCTAAAAGTGTCCTGACACTAAGTAAACAGGAACACTGCAACATATCAAAAGCAAATAGTACAAATGACTGTAATAGAAGATGAATATTATCTCAAAGACAAGGAAGTAGTTTTAATGAAATCCTAAATGAATAATTTCTAAACTAAAACTATGATTCCTATTAAGGTATAAGAAGCATCCAAAATACCAAATAGGTTGGAACAAAAAAAAAAAAAAAAAAAAAAAGACCCCTCGCCAAACAATATTCAAAACACTGTACATCTAAAGAAATAGGGATAGTGCAAAAAAAGAAGAAAATAATAAAGAAAAGAATACAGAAACCAGTCACGTGTAATATAAAGCTATTAGATTCATATCAGCCCTCTCAATAAATAGTGTAAAACAAACAAAAAAATGTTTTGGAAACATGCTGTAGAATTAAAAAAAAAAAAAAACTCAGTTTTCCAAATGATTTAGAAAGATTCAGCCATGATAGGGAAGATATTCAGAGGTCAGTGCCTGATTTGGCAAGTAAGAAACACCACTAGAAACCTCACACATAGTCACATCGAGCTAATGTTTTCCATTCAACCCCTGGTAGGACCCTCCACCCCAGCACCCACTGCTCAACCACCTGTCCTCCCCTTTGTGGGCAGATATCCTGTGCTTACCATGTCTCGAATTCAGAGCTTCTCTGAGGTCCCCTCACAGCACAGCACGGAACAGCAGATTTCAGAGCAGGAAATAGTGAACTATTCTGGCCTGCGCAGCCACAGTGAACTTGCAGAGAGGTACCCGGAACTACTCAGATGCCTGCTCCTCTCCTTGTAAGCAATGACCCTGCACTTACCAGGACCTAAATTCAAATCTTGCCTGAGATTCCCTCACAGCACTTGCCTTCCTCTTCCTGTAATCAAGGTGAATTGCTTGCATAGTCCATTCCTCAGGTGCAGTGGGGGAGTCAATCTGAACTACAAGGGGCTGGGTTCCCAGGCTATTAACTTTAATGGATGACTTTAGGAAACAAATGTTTTGTATTCTGGCTTCATGCTGGGCTCAGGGATATTGCTGCTCCTTTTCCCCAGAAGATAAGTTCTTGCTTTTGAAATTTCCCTTGGCATACAGTCATTATTTGAAGAAGAGGACAACTGTCTCTGGGACATTATACTAAACCTTCTTTCTACATGCACAAAAAATTCACTCTCTCTATGAGATATGTTGATCTAGAGAACCTCTGCAAACAAAACTGTTAGTTTTTTCCCCACCTTGCCATTGAGAAAGATTTGCTGAATAATAATAGTGCTCCACAGTTTTTGTCATCTGTTTCCTGGTTTTCTCACAGGGTTGTTTCATACCTACTATCTGGTGGAAGGGAATTTTAAAAGACTACAAAGCAAAACATTTGTTTCCTAAAATCCCTCTTTAATCTTTAAAGCCTGGGAATCCTTCCACTGATGGGGCAGCTTTATATCCCTCATGCAAGTCAAGTAACTGGTTATCCTCCTTGATTTCAGTAAGAAGAAGAGGAAGTGCTGTGAGGAATTCTCAAGCAAGCTAGGAAGTCAGGTCATGATGAGTGCAGGATCACTGCTCACAAAGGGGAGGAGAAAACAGCTGACCAGCTTCAGTTGCAATGGTGTGTCCTCCTCCAGTGCTGGGTAGGGGTGTAGATGGATGAGGTCCTTGGAGGACAGGCAAGAATGCTATGGGAGTGCAAACCTGACCTGAGATAAATGAAAGGTCTGGCCCAGGACTGGAACCATACTCTAACCTTGAGGAGGGGTAAGGCTCACTGGCCAATCAAGGACACCAGGCAAACATGCCAGTCAGACTAAGAGGAGCATTTTCCCTGGTGCCATGTTGAAGTTTGTTTTCGCTTAACAGGCTTGAAAAGTTCTCCGTGCCCTGACTTGAGTGCTGCTCTTGGGTGCTGTGGGTGACTTCAAGTAAGTTCTGTTTTTGAGACATTTTAAGCACAAGGTCTCTGCCCATATTGAGGAGAATGTGGAGAAGCAGTGGAGCTGGGGTGGTGGGTCCTCCCTGGTAGATGGGAAGCATCAGTCACATGTAGCCATATGTGACCACCTGTGACGTCCCTTGTGGTGCTCCTCATTTGGTACAACAGTTGGTGACCTCTGAATAACTGTAGTACCAAGGCTGAATCTGTTCAAAACATGTAGACCCGGGACTAGCTTGTAGAAATGTCATGGGCAGGATTCCAAACATGGACAGCTCTACTTTCTCTTGATTCTCATACAAGTTCAGCACTCAGCATTTTTTTGTAGAGCTGTTAAAGGCATCTCATATATGGATACAACTAGACTATCATCCAGACTGAGATAATTCAGACACAAATGGAAAAGCATGTATGTATTCACTTACAAGCGAATTATTAAACGTAAAGTACAGGATATCAACACTACTCTCCATTGCCCAAAAAAAGCTAAACAAGAAGGAAGAACCAAATAAGCATGGATAAATCTCATAAGAGGGAAATAAAACAGTCATAAGAGGCAGATGGCAGAGTGAGAATTGCATAAGAGAGCAGATTATAAAGGGCAAGGGGAAGCTGGGTGGTGGTGGCACATGCCTTTAATCCCAGCACTTGGGAGGCAGAGCCAAGCAGATTGGTGAGTTCGAGGCCAGCCTGGTCTACAGAGTGAGTTCCAGGGCAGCCAGGGCTACACAGAGAAACCATGTCTGGAAAAAAAGGGAAGGAAGAGAGAACAGGAATGGGTGTGGTGTGAGAAAAGAGAGGACCAGAAGCCAGGAAAATGCATTGAAATCTGCAGCAGGTGGGAGTAAAAGGGAGAGGTATCTTTAAGTCGTGCCAGAGATGTTAAATTGGGGGCACCAAGGAGTCTATGGAGGTAATCTTAGCATAAATGCATGGTAATGAGATATGGACCCTGAAGAAGCCACATCCTACAGATAAAAAGGACACACAGTGGGGAGTTAAGACAACAACTCAACCAAAAACCTTTCCACCCAAAATTTGGCCTGTTTATTAGAAATGCAGTTGAAAAGATGGAGCATAGAATGAGGGAATGGCCTAACAATACCCTGCCCAACTTGAGACCCATTCCATGGGCAAGCACCATTCCCTGATATTACTAAGGATATATTTTCTTATAATTCCAGAGAGTAGCTTAGCATAATTGTCCTCTGAGAGTCTCCACCCAGCACCTGACTGAAACAGATGCAGAGAGCCACAGCCTAACATTGGAAAGAACACAGGGGGTCTTTTGTCAGAGTTGGGGAAAGGATAGAGTGCCTCTTAAGGAACAGGAAGTCCATAAGAAGACCCTCAGTGTCAACTAACGTGGACACTAGGAGACTGTCAGGGACTGAACCACCAACTAAAGAGCATGCACAAGATGGACTGAGTCTCCTACCATGAATGTTTTACACAGTCTCCAAAATTTATATTTCTCTCTATATATATTTATGTATGCAAATAGAGACACATCATTAATAATTAATTGGATAAGAGGCCATGTGCAATTTAGGAGTACATGGAGTCATGCAAAGGGTATTTTGGAGACTGGAAAAATAAACAAAAGCAATTGAATGACAATGTCAAAAAAGCACTAGCAAATAATATTTAAAATCAAAGAGGAAACGGTGCATTGAGAGACAAATGACACTGACCTTCATCACCTGATGTATAGAAATAATAATGTGTATGTGTTTATACATACATGTTTGTGTGTGTAATGGTAAAGTGAAATTATCTTTAGCACACATACATTCATAACAGTTATGATGAGACCTTTCATCTAGAGTGATTTATAAGTTCATCAAATTCACCAATCTAATTGTTGTAAAGGTTTTGTATGTGACATTACCACTAGTGATTTTACTTGCTTAAAGAAAAACTTTCATTTCAAATTAAAGTGTCTGTTACATAAATTGTCAAGAGTCTTATATTTCAGGCACAATCTGAACCCCATTTACTTTTTCATAAATGTTCCCTTTTTTGTATAATATCTGACATTCTTAACAACTTCCTAGTATATTTGAAAGTTATTCCAAAGTTCAGCAATTCTGTTTTGTTATATGCAATACAGTCACTGTGCTTCACACTCTGCTAACATTCACACTTGATTTTAGTACCTTTAATTGCATGAGGAATCTATGATATTTCAAATCCACGTAGAAGCAATTTAACACTAAAGTGATGTCTTAGATTCTATTGCAGTAAAAAGCACCATGATCAAAGGAAACATGTGAGAAAAGTTTTTATTTACTTATGTAACTTGGTCACAGTATATTCAATGTAGCCAAGACGTGAAATTGGATGCAGGCACTCTGTGAATGCATGCGGAATAAATTTGGTTACAGGCTTCAGGTCCATGTTGTCTGCGGTCCTCTTTTTATAACTCCAAGAAGAACTTATCTAGAGGGGGTACTGTCCACATTAAGTACTGTCACCTTATATAAATCATTTATTAAGTACATGGCTTACACAATAAAACACGGCTCAAACTGATGGTAGGCTTCCTCAGTTGTGATTGACCATCCTCAGACTGTGGTCTTATGAATGAAACCATGTTCCATCAAACTTTGTTAACTGGTGTGACAATGGACAGTGCTGTCCTATTTGTAAGCTCAATTTTGTTTAGTATGTAAAAATATTCTATGACTAGATTCTACTTTGGTTACGACAATTAAAAGCATGTTGAGTATCATCTAACATTTTCATACTATGAAAGGTTCAATGCAGCAATTTGTCTTTGCACTTCAGTATAAAATTTGAATCTTGTCTAACTACAATAACATAACACTTTGGGACAACGATACAGCCTAGCAACCTTGCACTGGAAGCCAAGATGGAGAAGACCTCCACAACCACCATGATCTTCCCCCTGGTGCTATGGTAGACAGGGAGGAAGGTGATCCAGACACTGCAGAACACCAGCATGCTGAAAGTTAGGAACTTGGCTTCATTAAATCTGTCAGGAAGGTTCCTAGCCAGGAAAACCACAGTGAAGCTCCCCAGAGCCAAGAAACCCAAATATCCCAGGACAACATGGAAGGCAATGACTGAGCCTTTGTTGCAAATAATGACAGTCTTCCCATGTTCAGATTGTATGTCTCTGTCAATGAACGGAGGAGATGTTACCAACCAGATGCCACAGAGAACAAGTTGGATCAGGGTACAAATGGGAATGACCAAGTTATGTACCCCTGATGTCAGCACCCCTCTCATTCTTCTTCCTGGAGTAATGAGCTTGAAAGCCATGACCACAGTTATTGTTTTGGCCAACACTGTAGAAATAGCCACTGTGAAAAATACTCCAAATATGGTCTGCTGCAGGATGCAGGTGGCCTGGTTGGGATGTCCAATGAAGAGCAATGAGCAGAGAGAACAGAAGACTAGAGAGATGAGCAGGATGTAGCTGAGAATGTGGTTATTGGCCTTCACAATAGGAGTATCCTTGTATTTCACAAAAGTGATGAATACTAGAATTGTGATGACTGAGAAGGAGAGAGACATGAATCCTAGAGCCATCCCCAGTGGATCTTCATAACCCAGAAATGACAAAGCTCTTTGAAGGCAGTGGGTTTGCTCAAAGTTGGCATACTTACCATCTGGACACCTCACACACTGTTCCATATCTGCTGGCAAAAACAATAAAACCATATAAGATATTATAATTATGTAGTTAATAATTATGTATTTGTATTATTCAGAGAATATATCACTAAATATTTAGGTATTGAGCATCTAATCCATTCCTTGTTGTTGTAGGGACAACTGACTTAAGATTGCTCTCTATTTACCTACGTTTTGTAGTGAAACAAAGCACCGTGATAAGAAATGGAATGGAAAAAATTTATGTATTAAACAAAAAAGAAAGAAAATATGATAAACAGTAATACGGATGATCTCAGATATTTTTAAATTTGTCAAACCATAATATCACTATTCCTAGACAAGGGTAGTGTGCATGGGTAGTTACTGATGTCTGTTGATGAAATGCATTATATACTTTGTTTGCTTTTTGGGTGGTGCCAATTGACAGTATCTCCTATAGAAATCAGAACATACAATTCCTCATGCAAACACTGTTTGCCTAAACGAATATTTTCATTCTTGATGCTCTCTGTCTCATAAACATTTGCATATTCCTCTCATTTTGGTACAATTTCTTTTTTCCCCACTATTCATTCCAAGGTGGCGTGAAGGTAATGAATATTCATATTCATCTCTCTTGACTTAGGTAGGTGGTGACTGATGATAAGCACTATGCCATCTCTTCTTTCTTGAAATCTTCACTCTTGAAATCTTCACTCTTGTTCTTACTGTTTGACAGGAAATGCTCAATCCCTTAAGCCATCTACCTCTTATTGTTATGAATTGTTTTGCTTTTTGAGATAGGGTTTCTCGGTACTGTCCTGGCTTTCCTGGATCTCACTCTGTAGACCAGGCTGGCTTTGTAATCCAGAAAATCCACCTGTCTCTGCGTTCAATGTCCTGGGATTAAAGGCATGTGGCACCACTGCCTGGCATTCATCTTACATCTTAAAATATATTTCATAAAACAACAACTCTTACCCTGAGCATCTAGTCTTTGTCAGGAAGTAAGATGGGTGATTGAGGGAAAGATACTCGACTGATCAACTAATCAAGTTTCTTTGTACGAAAAAAAAAATCAGAGAAAAATAAATATGTTCCTAGATTATGCTGAACAATCCGTCCTTAACAATTGGTACACATGTTTGTCCTCCTAAATGTTGTCTGCATAATATAAAATCATAAGCCAGCATACTGTGAGAGAAATGTATTGTTTGTAGAAGAGTCTGCAGGTTATTTGCTGGGTTCAAAAGAAGCTGAAATTATTTAACTGAGTAAGTTCTGAAATGGGAAGATCTTAGGATTTCAGTTTCCATTTAGGCCATATAACTTTTCTAGTTTGGAAGGAGAAGGATTCAAATTCAGCATTTCTTTTCTCCATGCAAGCAGGTACCTGTTTCATTGGAAACCTCATTTTCTGGACACGGAACACAATCAAAGCAGCAGTCTGCTGTTTCTTTCTGATGAATTTTCCTAAATCCAGGAGTACATGGCGCACTACACAAGGAGGATGGAACCTGAGACAAAATATAAATATTATATAGTATGTGTGTAAGAGTGAATGTGTGTATATGTACGTATGTGTGTACGTGTGTGTGTGTGTGTGTGTGTGTGTGTGTAGTTCATGTATACATCATATATATATGGGACATTAACAGATATGGCTGTAAATATTCCAGTATTTCTTCACAATTTCAGACACATTAGTATTTTGTATTTCCCTAGAGTACACCAAATGCCGTACAATATTTTCTACAGCATGCAATATTATATATGTAACTTTCAGGTTGTGGCAATTTCAAACTTTACTTCCTAAACTGATATATCCAAAAAGAATGCATACGTGGCATCAGGTTTTTTTTTTTTTTCTCATGATTTATAAATAAAAGAATCAGAATACTGAGGTTTGTGGAGAGACAATGTAGGGTAAATCAAAAAAGTTTATTTGATTGATATGAACAAAATATGTTTTAGAAGACTGCCCTAAAGTTAATGAAGTTTACAACAATAACTTGAATCTCTTTCCCCTCCCCCCTTTCCCTGCCTTTACGAGACTCCTGTCTCATCACTCTAGCATACCCCTATCCTGGGGCATTGAGCCTGCACAGGAGCAAGGAGCTCCCTTCCCACTGATGCCAGATAAGGCAATCCCCTACAGAAGAGGGGAGACCGGGAAGTAGAAAAACATGTGAAATGTAAGTAAATAAAATAACCAATAACATATACATAAATAAAAAAGTAAACCTTGAATCTGGAAAAGGGTTTATGTTAAAGAATACATTCTATATTTAATTAGGATATATATATATATGTGTGTGTGTGTGTGTGTGTGTGTGTGTGTTGTTACAGAATTAAAAAATTCCATGGTATACATATAGTTTCAAAATTTTCATTATATATATTAATTTATAAATATATTCCTGTAGTGTGTGGAGAATAGGCATTTGGAATACAGAGGCTATTTATCTCTATGATAAGATTTACAGGGAGTTGAGAGGTAACAGATATTGGTGCTTATAACTGAGCATGGTCTTTTGCAAAAGCAGCAATTGGAATTAACTGCAGAGATATTATTTCAGTACCTCATGTTTTAAAATGTAGATATCTTGAAAACAACTAAAATCTGTGGTATACTTACTGAAGTTCCTCCTGTGGCCCAGTCCACGTCTTCAATTATGTGAAGTTGTTGCATCTGTGGAAAGCAAGGAAAATAGCTTCCTATTTTCACTTTTATTCCAAATCCTTTTGGAAAATTCCAAATGATGAAAATGTCATAATCTGTACACTGGTTTTCCCTATGTCTCATGTTCACCAGTTCTCCAACAGGGTTCATAAATACCCTGGTCTTCAGCAAGGAAGACACCTAAATGAGATCCATCATTAGATGCTTACATGTGCATATCAATAAAGAGAAAGCAAAATTGAGAATTTCCCCTAATTTCCTTATGATTTTCACAAAAGACAGCAACATTGAAATACTCCCATGTAATAAGAAATATATATACCTCATTGATAACTGAAAATTTATATACATTATATTAATGTTCGATGGTAAGTTGTGCAAAAACTGATTAGCATATAACAAGTAGCATTTTCTATGTGAATGTGTATGAGTGTATGTGTGCTTATGTTTTCCAAAATACATTTTTAAAAATGTAGCCATGTGTGCACAAATGAAGGGGAATTCTGAATGTGTGTGAAAATAAAGAATGGCTGCTGGTCTCTCATGTAAAAATAGTGAACATATATGAGGTAAACAGAAACTTAATAAAATGTACAGCGTTAATCATTTGTGGTTTTGTAAATCATTGTTAATTTAAATGAGTAAGTATTAGTTATAGCATATGTACTGGTTCTTGAAAAATCACTCTTTAGAAAAATATTCTAATTTAGTCATCACTTAGGGCTTTTATTATAAAACCCTTGGCTTCTATTTTAATTTTTGAACTCATTTGATGAAATGTTGAGACATGTTTTCACAAAACTCACTGATATCATAAAAAAAAATTACTGTTTCCTATGAAATGTTTTCCTTGTGCATGATATTCATCCAAGTGAAAAATAAATTAGTGAATTTTGCAGGGCAGAAATCTTTCAACTGAGAGAATAATCTCTAACCAATATGCATGTTTTTCTCTGGGTCCATATAAAAGGTCACATTGACTAACCTGCTGACAGTCAGTAAACATTCCTTTGTAGTCTGCTGTTATCTGAGACTCTAGTTGTTGAAGAATGAGTTCATGGTAGGTGTGGGCCACCGCATACACAGCATTATACAAATTGTAACCTTCTTCACTCAGGGCCATGTCATATTTTTGCAGTGCTATCCATTCAAATGTGTTGTTAAATTTAAAATGTTCCATTTTATTTCTGTTCTTTGAGATTGAACAATTAAAATAATTCCACCCCAGGATAGACTCAGAAATGTTTACTGGGTATTTGTCAGTGTCTATAGTTTGCATAAAATTCCTAAATTTAGGCATCTCACTGCTGTGGTGTGCAAAAGTGACAGTCCCATGGAAAAAATTAAGGCTAAATTCCTTTTTATTTGTCATAACATCCCATTGCAAAGTTGTAATCCAGATTCTCTGAGCACCTAAATATTCCCATCTTCTAAAGCTGACTTCTAAAGTGGAGTTCATTTCACCATAAATGATAGCAACCTTTGCTGAAGATGTCATAATTTGTTTATCATATATCATAGCCTCTGTTGTGTATATCTGCATGGTTTCTGGTATTACATTCACAAAAGCTAAACAGATCCCATGACTTTGCATTTCTTCTCTTAAATCTGAGAGAAACTGAATTCCCTGGTCATTATCTGAGATGACCAGTCCTATCCAAGTCCACCTAATATGAAGCAGCATTGAGACCATTCCATGGGACAAATGTGTGTCCTCGGTGGCTACCTGATGCACATAGCAAAACTGGTCATGGTCACTTAGGCTAGGATTAAATGGTCCAAAGAAAACCTAAAGAATGTAGAAGAGAGGATGAAACATCCACAACAGGAATATGATTATTAGAATGTTTGGAATTATATTCAAATAATATATCTCACCTTTCTGAACTCCTATCAAGGATAGTACAAATATATTCTAAATATCATGTATTATTCCTTTTAGATTCTAGACTATTTCTTACAAGTTGGAATTTCTAGAACACAGTGTGCCTGTTTTTCCGGTACATTTGTGATCTGATTATTTAATTCCTTAATTTACATATTTATCTCTCTCACACTTTATCTCTGTCTCTCTGTCTGTATGTCTGTCTGTCTCTCTCTTTCTCTCTCTCTCTATATATGTATATTTATATTGTGATATGCATATACAGTGATATATATAGATAGATAGATTTGTATATATATATATATGTGTGTGTGTGTGTATAGATATATATAGATTTACATACACACACACATACACACACACACACATAGCCTATGTGTGTCTGTGTCTGTCTGAATGTGTAGCAGAACACTCATAAATGCATGCTGTCAAAGTTTTCTTGTTGGCACATTTAAATGGAATTTAATGTTGTTGACTCATCCAATGTCATGCATTCTTACTTTTGGTGTCCGGAAATGAATTGACAGTTTTAAGGATGTTTTCCATGATGGGCCTGTAAGGTCTACATAACAAATTTCATGTATTCCACAGATATAATTAATAAAATTCTCACTATACTTTTGTTGTGAATGTATTATATCCAGAACTCCCAATGTATCTCGGCACAGACCAAGCATGGTTGCAATCTTCAAAGACATATTGGGTAAATGATAAGGATTCTCATTAATCTCCTCAGTAGCAAAAAACATAACCAGAAAAAACTCGTATCTTCTTGCTGGTATTCTAAAACAAGGCATAGTGATGATTAAGGGAGATGTGTGAAACATAAAATTTCAATTGCAATAGTTTGTACTATGATACATTGTAAATTTCTAAATAAATATCTTGAAATAAGTCTCATGAATGAGTCATCTTTAGTGTTGAATACAAAATTAAGAATGCATAGGTATAAGGCACTGTGATATGATATGATAAATTTTATATTTGTGTAAATTGTTAAGGAGTTTGTTCTATGTCTCAATGCCTTCCTTGAAGTAGAATACAGTCCTATTGAATAAGACACTATAAAATAATCTTAGAGATGTGATTCAACAGATGCATTTTTAAAAGATACTCATACAAAACATACAACATATTCTCCTTACTTTTTAATTATTTAAAACGATTTTATACATCAACCATCTTAATAATATTGTGTCTTTTGAGAAGCAAATAATACATCAAAAATTTTGTTCAACTCTTATATTTGTATATTTTCATAGCCTGAAATTATCATTAATGCATACTTAACCATAGCTGCAGCTGAGGGTCCTTTATCTAATATTGAGAATTAATTTTTTTCAAAATCTACATGGTATTATTTGGGGATTAGGCATAGGAAAAGAACATAAAATGTTATAACTGAACCATTAAGAAATATATTGCTACCTTCTCAAAAATTGACCATATAGTTGGACAAACTTCAGTAGGACAAACTTCAGTAGGTACAAGGATATTGAACTAATCCATGGTATTCTATGGGATTACCGCAGACTAAGACTGATATTCAATAACAATAAAAACAGAAATCCCACATACATGTGGAAGCTGAACAACTACTCAATATATAACTACTACTCAATATATAATTTACTCAATAACACATTGGTCAGAGAGAAAATAAAGAAAGGAATTAAAGATTTTTTAGAATTTAATGAAAATAAAGTTGGGCCTATCCAAATTATGGAACACAATGAAAGCAGTGCTAAAATAAAATCTCATAGCTCTGAGTGCCTCCATAAAGAAAGTAGTGAGATCATACATACTTAGCAGCTCATCTGAATGCTCTAAATCAAAATGAAGTAAATGTATGGAAGAGGAGTAGACAGCAGGTAATAATCAAGTTCAGGGATGAAATCAACCAAGTAGTAACAAAAGAACTATAGAAATATTCAACACAACTAGGATCTGGTTATTTGAGAAAAGCAACAAGATAGATAAACCTTAAGACAGACTAACCACAGGGTACGCAGACAGTATCCAAATTAACACAATCAGAAATGTAAAGGGGGACCTAACAACAGAAACTGAGGAAATTAAAAAAATTGATCTTACTACAAATATCTATACTCAACAAAACTGGTCAGGTAAGCCAGTCACAAAAGCACCCACGTTGTATGCAGTCACTGCTGAGTGGATATTAGCCTAGACATTTGGAACACCCAAGACACAACTCACAGACCAAATGATACTCCAAGAGAAGACCAAATTGTGGATTCTGCAGTCGTTTCTAGAAGGGGTAACAAAATACTCATAAGAGATAAAGTGTGGACCAGACATTGAGCCATGCAGAGACTGTCAAGAAACCATCGCATATACAGTCATCAAACCCAGTCGCGATTGTGGATGCTGAAAAATGCTTTTTGAGAGTAGCCTGATAGAACAGCCTCCCGACAAACTCTGCCAGAGCCTGAAAAACACAGGCATGAATGCTCTAGACAACCATTGTATTGAGCATCATTTCCCTAATGGAGGAGTTAGAGAAAGGACAGAAGGAGCTGAAGGGGTTTGCAACCCATAGGAAGAACAACAACATCGACCAACTGGAAACCCCAGAACTCCCACGGACTAAACAACCAAACAAAAGAGTACACATGTAGAGAACTATGGCTGTCATTGAATATGAAGCACAGGACGGCCTTTCAGGGCTTCGATGGGAGGCTATGTCCTTGGTCCTGTGAAGGCTTGGTTCCCCAGTGTAGTGTCAGGGTGGTGAGGTTACTGTGGGTGGTTGTGGGCAGGAACACCCACATAAGACAAGGGGAGGAGGGATGAGATAGGTAAGGAGATTCTGGAGGGGAAAGAGGAAAAGGGAAAACCTTTGAAATGCAAATAAAGGAAATATCCAATAAAGGAAAACAAAAAAATATATATTCAAAAGCTCTTATGTGATAATACCTGGCATTGTGTGAGTGTTTTTAAAATGTGTTTTGTATGTGTGTATATTGTCTAACAATCATTATACTTGAAAATGGTTATCTGCTTTACAAAGAAAGACATTATTTTATCAGTAAGAATATGTTACAAATTTCCAAACAGAATAAACATTGTGAAGTTAAATATTATGAAAATGCTAAGTTCTTGCACAATGAGAAAAGCTATCAATAATATATCCATGATGTTTGTAGAACATGTTTTTGTTATTTTCAAATGTTAATATTCATCAAACAGAATTATTATTTAAAAATATATTTCATTTAAATTTTTCATCCATTTCAAATTACACACAATGATATAATATACCACATATCCAGATTTTTATCATTTGAGCTGTTTTATGCACTAATTTAATATTAACTTTTAGTATGTTGTTAGTATGTCAATTTATTAAAAACCTATCAGATTTCTCTTATCACTTCACTCTTCCTCAATCTTTGCAATCTTTTAAATGGTGTCTTCGCACAGAGATCTTCCCTGCCTAAGAAATTTGTTGATCTACACCAACACAGTTAGCAGTTCATCTGTTATTATTACCTATTACTTCTCATCTGGAGAAAACATACCAAACACGCTCTTTTAATGAAATTTGGACTTTCAATTGAATGCTTGGAGATAAGTTTTTCTTTCTAAAACCTGATAAGTGCATTGACACAGTTCATATATGTTTGGATATAAATCATATAATGGCTTATCAAAGTGTCACCAAGGATAATTTCCACTATTTTCCAATGAAGTGTGGAAAAATACAGAAAACACCAGAAGAGAAATTCACACTAACCCAACAGAGAAAAATGATCATGTGAAGCAACCATCATTATCAAAGTGTACAGTGTATTGTGGCTACAAATGGAAAAACATGTTATTTAAATCCCAAAGACATGAAAATTGAATAAGAGATGTGATGAGCATCAGAGACAGAAAAGCACCAAAAATCTTGCTTCATGAAAGTAAGAAATCCAAAGTGCATTGATTAGCTAAAAGGTGAGTTATTTCAACACACCTTACCCCATTATCTCCATGCACATATGGCAACATCTCATGCTTAGGATCTTAGATATTGAGGACATCTTCTTCTCAAAAAGAAGTATATTTATTCTCCTAGATTTATTCAATAGTTAGTAGAAATATTGACCATTATTCTGATCCTGACAATAAGTATAATCTGTGTCTGTGTATTTGTGTAATTGAACCAAAAGTTAATTCTCATAACAGAATATGAAGCCTGGCAGCCTTTTCCCACATTCAGAGTTAAATCTAGAATTTCAAGAGGTTCTCATTTAATGACTATTTTATAAAGCAAAGTATATGTATATTCACAAGTATATATGTAATGTTATACTTGTAATCAGGTAGAGTAAACCAAAACATACCGAAATATTTTAATGAATGAATGTATGCCTAAATGTTGTAGACCAAAATTAGATAACCATTTTATGAAGGCATTTAGATGTATGTTCATACAGGAATCATTGGCAGGCAATTGAATATAGTCAGTGATGCTGTTTTTTCATATTGAATTGTTAATAAAGCTGGGAATTGTGCATTCAAGGCAGATACAAAGACATCTTTCAATAATACATAATATCAACAAATACTCAAGAGGGAGAATCAAGAGTCATTTTCCATCATTGTGAGATGGAGCCCAATGTATTAAAGCTATACTAAACTGTGATACATTTATAGCTATTAAAATAGTGATTGGTGTAATAATTAATTTTCAGTGGTTTCTAAAGTTACAGGGGGTAACATATTTCTAATTCATGACACTGATGCAGAAAATAAAGTTAATGACTTACCTAAAATCAATCATTTTATTATATAAATAGTCTTCAACAGGTCCCTCCTCTGGCCAAAGTAAAAAACCACAGTCACTTCTCAAATCTCCATCATTGTCTTCATTATTTTTCATCCTCCAAAAGCAAATGGGTTCTGTCAAACAGCACAAGAAGGGAAAAAACTTCAGGAGCAAAAATGAAATAGAGAAAGCACACAGCTTCTTCATGTCTGTTAGGCCCTCCGATGTAGCAGTTGTGAAATCCATTTCTTATGCAGACAAACATAACACAGACATTTACAACTAAGTGTCTGTTTTAAGACTATTGCTATCCGGAGATTCACATAATTGTATTTGCAATTCCTTTCCATTCAAACTATGTCATGCTCCCTAGATACTTTGAGAAAAATCTGGCCTCAAGCTTTACATTTGAGGTCTGAAAACTTTTGATCAAAACATTTGTGAAAACATGTTTTGGAGATCACGTTCTCCATCCTCAGGTGCCATGATGTCATTCATATTTCTGAAAACATGTTTTGAAAATCATGTTCTCCATCCTCAGGTGCCATGATTTCATTTGTATGCATGGCATAATTCCCAAGGACAATCTTCTCCTGGGCAGCTTAGCCCAGAATATGTGTCAACAGTCATATGGAAAACACAATGGATTTCAACAGAAATTCCATAGACAAAATTTTAAAAGAGCATAAAAGTTTCTTATCATTCACACTGTGAGAAGAATCATGGGACATTATGTCTTCCACTGTCTAGTGTAGGGAAGCACAGTCTCACATGAAACACTGAGCCAGGAGTTGAACATTCTCTCTGTTGTTCATATGCTATTGTACACTAGTCATGTTTACAAAATATCTCGAAACTTCCTGTGACTCGTGTCATCTGGAGAGCCTGTCAGTATGCAAAATCCAAAATGCCTGTATTATAAAAATCCAACCCCCATCCTGTCCAATATCAGTGCTGTGCACACATTCACTGAGTTGTTATGCTGATCTCTTGGCTGATAATCAGTCCCTGGCAGTCAGTGCCATTTCATGAAACATTTCTTTGTTGATTTTTGTTTGCACCTCATTAAGAAGTTTGAGAACAATTTCACAGATTTTCTCAAAGAAATGCAAGAATCCACATGCCATTTCTGAGAGAGAATTGTATTGCTAACGTTAGTATATACCTTATATTTTTCATCCATGTCTAGTTGGTGTTTAGAAACAGTCCTGTTTGGATTACATTGCAACAACACAGATGTATGTCTGTTATGCCAGTTCATGTCACTTGGTTACAAAGAGGGTCACAGATGGAGCACTGAATTTGATTAATGATAGTTTCAACTACATTATATTTGACCCATAATGTACACACTGAATAAAATGGAATCTTTAACTCAATTAGTGGAATGGTTGCTATGTCATTGGCTTCTAAGAAAATCTTGCTATGTAGTTTATTGTACCATCTTATCTACTACGAATAAAAATTTGTTTCATACTTCAGTTGCATTATAACTTTGTCAATTTGAATATTTTTTGTACTTTTGCAGACCTGTAGATTGGGAAAATTGTGTGCCTTGATATTGTTTTATTCCATACTTCTTGTATATTGGGTACTAATACCATGACAAATGAATTGGAAATTTGCATGGAAGCTGACTCTCACTCTAATGTGTCTACTATGGAAATGCCATCCTGGGCTGTGGCATTCTTTTGGAAGTCATTGATGCACATGAGCATTGGACTTGGATCCATGCTATACTCATAGTCAGACTAGAGGTCAAACATAAAGGTCTTCCAATAAATTTGAATTTGATTTTGCCAAGATTGAGAGGTGAGACTCCATGTGGCTTTCTACAGAGAAATTCTCCATGTCCTTGGAACACAAATGATATTTCTTGTAATTGCTTTTCTTTCTGCTTTAAGCTCATGTTATTGACTTGACATGGTGGAAAGAAGGCACACCACACACCACTGTATCCTTCCTGATTATCCAGGGAGTCTTTTATTGTTGTTGCTGTTTTGTTTTCATTTTCCTTTAAGTTATACATTTGCATTGCAGTCTTAAGATATTCCCTACAGTACTTTATGACTAAATAAAATAAAATGTTCTTCTATGTCTCACAAATAATATTTCATAGCTTCTTTTCAGTTTGTTGTCCTTTTATTTCTTGTTGAAACCATACATCTGGTTCCATGTTGTGCTGTGTGGAACATGAGATAGCTTCTATCTGTTTTCAGTTCATACACAGTATTGTATAAAGCGTTTATACCTGAAGAATTTACACTGTCTGAACTTATGAAAAACAGTGTGTGCCTCTAACTCCTAACAGTCTACCTGTCAAACAGGTGGACTTCCATATCTAGAAATATAGGTCAGACCTTTTTTTATCCCCACACCATTTTGTACCCCCACAGTGACCAGCAGATGTGGTATCTAGCAGGCTCTTCCTGAGCCACATTGTCCTTTCAGTCTGCATTTCCACCTGAAACTAGGGCAGATCAATATGTCTGCCCCAGACCGCAAAGCCAACCTGGCTTTCAGGATGTCTTCCTTAATCAGAGACATGGGGACACATGAAGGCTGCACTAAGCATGGACACGGAAGGTCTGAGCTAACCAGAGACAGCACTGCCTGTCTCCAAAGTCACCTGCTCTGGTCAGAGGGGCCCAGGGAAGTTAACAAGAGAAATGTGCAGGAGGTGAAAGAAAAAGGCAAGAACATAACCATCAGAAGCCAATGTAATTTGTCAGTATCAGAACCCAGTTCTTCTACCCTGGCTACCCAAACACACAATGAGAACAATAGTCTAACCTAAAATGTCACCTCATGAGGATGACAAATGTATTTAATGAGGATAAAAATGAACCCTTTAATGAAATACAGCAACCCACAGACAAACAGGTAGAAGCCCTTAGAGAGGGAAAAATAAATCACTTGAAGAAATGGAAGAAAATACAATTTAAAAGGTTGTGGAATGGAACAAAAGAGACTAAGTCTTAAAATCAGAAGCAATAAAGAAATCACAAAATAATTAAAAGTGAATTATAAGCATTTCTGAAAAAATTGAAGAAATATATACAAAAATGTTAAAATTGACGATTTTCATGGAATCATACAGATAAATTGACTGACTTGAAAAACATTTCTAATTTAATTGCAGAAGGAAGTATAAACATTTTCTGGTAAAATTGAAATGGAAAATATTACATGGAAATTATTTCAGATAAATTTGTAGAAATATACAGAAAACACATCAAAATAGTTAAATAATCTGAAAAATGAAGTAGAACTATTTTATGAAATATTGAAGATTTACATGGCAAGTATTTTTGATGAAATTGAAGAATTATGTTGAAAATACTAATAAAATTGACAACTTTAAAAAATATTGACAAGTTTCATGGATAATAATATATCAATTATTTGAAATAAAAACTATTCTGCCAGGCAGTGGTGGCGCACGCCTGTAATCCCAGCACTCTGGGAGGCAGAGGCAGGTGGATTTCTGAGTTCGAGGGCCAGCCTGGTCTACAGAGTGAGTTCCAGGACAACAAGGGCTACACAGTGAAACCCTATCTCGGGAAAAAAAAAACTATTCTAATTTAAGTGATAGTAGATGGTAAACACGTTCTGATAAAATCAAAGATTTAAAGGGAAATATTTCATATAAACTGAAGAAATATATAAAAATATCAAAATTGAAGATTATAATAGAAAATAATATGGATAAATTTGTTGACTTAAAATATATCTAAATTAATTGAAGAAGAAAGTATAAACATTTTCTGATAAAATTGAAGGTACATTAAAAAATATTTCTGATAAAATTGATGAAATACATCTACACATGTAAGAGAAACACATGTTAAAATTGAAGATTATAAAGGAAAGTACACAGATAAAAATATTACAAATATTTTAAAATTGATTTAAAGTTGAATGACATATATTTACTGACACAGAAAATATTTCTCACAAAATTTAAGACATAAATAGAAAGATACATTAAAATTAACAATTTTCATGGAAAATTATACAAACAAAATGGTAGACATAAAATATTGCTAAAGTAATTGAAAAAGGAAGTAAAATATTTTCTGATAAAATTGAAGATACATGGATAATATTTCTAAAGTACTGAAGAAATATATGGAAATTCACATTAAAATTGAAAATTTTCTATGAAAATCATACAGATAAAATGGTAGGCATAAAAACATTTTAAATTAATTCAGAAATGAAGTAGAAATATTTCGTGGAATAAAAAGAAGGTTTACATGGAAAGTTTGGTATAATTGAAGAAATATATAAAAAATATTACATTTCATGATTTTCATCTATAATAACATAAATAATTTGACATAAAAACATTTCAAAATTAATTCAAAGTGGAATTATAAACATTTACTGATAAATTGAATATTATAATGGAAAATAATATGTATAAATTGTTTGACTTGAAGAACATTTCTAAATTAATTGAAGGAGGATTTATATACATTTTCTGATAAAATTGATGATTTAAGTAGAAAATCAAACTGATAAAATTGAAGAAATATACAGGAAAACATGTTAAAATTGGCGATTTTCATGGTATATTATTCAGATAAAATAGAAGACATATATACATGGCTAAATTATCTGACAAAGAAGGTGAATGTATTTTTTATGAAAAAATAAAAAAGTTGCATGGAAATATTTATGAAAAAATTGAAGAATTATATAGATAAACAAGTTAAAATTGTAGATTGTCACAGATAATTTTACATATAAAATAGCAGGCATAAAATATTTCTAAATTAATTGAAGGTCAACTTAAACAAACAAACAAACAAATAGATAAATAAATAAATAAATAAACAAACATTCTTACAATGTAAGAAGAAAAGATTGGGACAAAATGAAACCAATTTTCCCAAATGTCTCTTTGTAAAGTGAAATAAAATTTATGTAATTTCAGTATCTGTATGTGTGTATTTTGAGTGTGTTTTTATGTGAACTTCTGAGATTAGGTCTATTCTGATTCCAGACTTGGAATATAGTGCACCTCATTCTTTGGGAGTATTCTTTTCTTTTTTCTTTTATTTATTTATTTATTTATTTATTTACTTACTTACTTATTTATTTTCTATATTAATTGTTTACATTCTAAATGATTTTCCTTTTCCCAGTCCTCCCCCCCCCCCCGCCTAAGTCGCATAAGTCCTCTTCCCTATACCAGTTCTCCAATCAATCCCCTCCCACTCCTCTGTCCTGGTGTTCCCCTACAATGCTTCATCAAGCCTTTCCAGGACCCGGGTCCTCTCCTTCCTTCTTCTTGGGAATAATTTGATATGTGGGTTGTGTTTTCGGTATTCTGAGCATCTGGGCTCTTATAAGTGACTGCATTCCGCATGTGTTTTTTTGTGAACGAGTTACCTCACTTAGTATGATATTTTCCAGTTCCATCGATTTCCCTAAGAATTTAATGAATTCATTGTCTTTTGTTGCTGAGTAATTCATTGTGTAAATATACCACATTTTCTGTATCCATTCCTCCATTGAGGGACAACTGGGTTCTTTCCAGCTTCTGGCTTTTATAAATAAGGCTGCTATGAACATAGTGGAGCATGTGTCCTTATTGCATGTGAGGGAATCCTCTGGGTATATGCCTAGGAGAGGTATAGCAGGGTCCTCCGGAAATGTTGTTCCCAGTTTTCTGAGGAACTGCCAGACTGATATCCTGACTTTTTAATCTTAGACATTCTGACTAGTGTGAGGTGCAATCTCAGGGTTATTTTGATTTGCATTTCCCTAATGACTAATGAAGTTGAACATTTCTTAAGGTGCTTCTCAGCCATCCGAAGTTCTTCAGGTGAAAATTCTTTGTTTTGCTCTTTACTCCACTTTTTAATAGGGTTGTTTGGTTTTCTGGAGTCTAACTTCTTGAGTTCTTTGTATATATTGGATATTAGCCCTCTATCTGATGTAGGGTTGGTGAAGATCTTTTCCCAATTTGTTGGTTGCCGATTTGTCCTTCTGATAGTGTCCTTTGCCTTACAGAAACTTTGTAATTTTATGAGGTCCCATTTGTCAATCCTTGATCTTAGAGCATAAGCTATTGGTGATTTGTTAAGGAATTTTTCCCCTGTGTCCATGTCCTCTACGGTCTTCCCCAGTTTCTTTTCTATTAGTTTCAGTGTGTCTGGTTTTATGTGGAGGTCCTTGATCCACTTGGAGTGAAGTTTAGTACATGGAGATAAGAATGGATCAATTCGCATTCTTCTGCATGCTGATCTCCAGTTGAACCAGCACCATTTGTAGAAAAGGCTATCTTTTTTCCACTGGATGTTTTCAGCCCCTTTGTCGAAGATCAAGTGACCATCGGTGTGTGGGTTCATTTCTGGGTCTGCAATCCTATTCCATTGATCCACCTGCCTGTCACTGTACCAATACCATGCAATTATTTACACTATTGCTCTGTAGTATTGATTGAGATCCAGGATACTGATTAACCCAGAAGTATTTTTACTGTGGAGAATAGTTTTAGCTATTCTGGGTTTTTTACTATTCCGGATGAATTTGAGAATTAATCTTTCTATCTCTTTGAAGAACTGAGTTGGGATTTTGATGGGGATTGTGTTGAATCTGTATATTGCTTTTGGCAAGATGGCCATTTTAACTATATTAACCCTGCCCATCCACAGGCATGGGCAATTTTTCCATTTTCTGAGGTCTTCTTCAACAGCCTTCCTCAGAGACCTGAAGTTCTTGTTACACAAATTTTTCACTTCTTTGCTTAGAGTCACACCAAGATATTTTTATTGTTTTTTTGGCTATTGTGAAAGGTGTCATTTCCCTAACTTCTTTTTCAGCCTGCTTATACTTTGGGTATAGGAAGGCTACTGATTTGCGTGAGTTGATTTTATAACCAGCCACTTTGCTGAAGTCAGCAGCTGTCGGAGTTCTCTGGTGGAGTTTTTTTTTTGGGGGGGGGTTAATTAAGTATACTACCATACCATCTGCAAATAGTGATAGTTTGAAGAAACTCAGCTTTAATCCAGAGATTGAATCTGGAACACACACCTTTAATTTGGGCCACACCTTCACCCTGAGGCCTATATTAGAACACAGAGGAAGAAAGCTTTCACATTGCCTGCCTGCTCTCTCTTACATCCAAGTCTTATGATTTCACTAGCTTAGATCTTGCTTGTCTGTGATTCCATCTTCTGCTGAAGACCAGCAGAGACTTCCAGCTTCAGGAACTGAGAACTTCTGGATTCTTGGACTTTGATTCTTATGCAGCTATTGTGTAATAAGGCAGACTGCATCCTGTAAGTCATTCTATTTCAGGAAAATAGAGTGATTGAGAGATCATTCTATGTGATCTTTTACTCTTTAAAGTAGGTTCCCCAAGTAGATTTGCTGGCCCAAGAGCAATTTACTCTTTGCTTGTCTCATCAATTACCTATAGTGGTTAAGTCTAGACAATTGGATCCAGGGTGATAGGATCTTAATTTAAGAAGCTTCACTCCATTTTTTTCCTGCTTCTTTTGTCTTTTGAGCCTAGGTCAGAGGACTAAATGATGATTTTTTTAAAAGAAGTTTTCAGTCAGTCTTAGAAAATCTGGTTCTCATGTGTGCTGGGCCATAAGATAACCACCACACAGGAAGCAACCTTGAGAACTTTGAGAAACCCCTCTACTGAGTCAAAGTGGATGGCAACTCTTCTGAGAGTGTAGAGATTCAACACACCCCAGAAATACAGAGAAACAATAGCAAACAGAGGGGATCTGAAACAAAAAATGAAATTGGGTCTGGATTACATTTCTTGTATACTGGCACATGGGCACCAGGGGTTTCATTCAGGTTTCCCTCCACACCTTCTGGAAATGGGTTTACAAAGGATCTCACTGCAGCCTCCCTAGCAAAGTCTGGTTCCATTTGAAGATTAAACCACATAGAAACAAATCAACAATGCTGTTGGCAATCAAGGTCTGCTTTAGCCTCAGCCTGCTGACAGCACAGCATCACATCTCCTGCACACTCATACTCACATACCAAGGATTTTGGTCAGTGTTTTGATGCATGGAGTCCAGATCTTCAATTTGCACAGAATCCCACTGCAGCCTGCCTAGCAGGATCTGATCTCACTGGCAAAACAATAGCACCTAGAAACAAACTCACCTGTGAGGCTTGAAATCCTTATGGGATGTCAGTGTGGAGTTGTTGACAGCCTAGTGGAATTTAGCTAGGCTGCAAGTCTCAAGTTGAAGTAGTTACTGGCTTGTAGCTCACAGCCAAGAAACATTTAACCTTCTGGCCAGACTCATTTCCTGGCCAGGCTCCTTCTCTGGCAAGAAGAATGGAGACCACAGAGTGTATTTCTCTGTGTAACCATGGCTGTTCTGAAAATCGCTTTTACTTGATTACATCACGAATTATGCAAAATCCAAAATTTAAGGACACAACTTCAAGGGATTTGTTTTTGAATTTGTAAAATGTAATCAGGTTCTTTGAAGTAGGAACACTTCAATCAAAGCAGATCTCTTTGATATTGAAAGACACAGGTCTTTAATCTGTATATAGAGCAAGAAATTGACATAAATGTGTCATTGTGATTGTTATTGTTTCTATGAGCCAGGTTTTGTCTGCAAAGAGATTTGCTATAGTTGTGGTGTGTGTTCACAGCAATGGAACTCTAAGACAGTGCTCTTTGGCATTTTAATATAAAACTTAAATAAATGTCCCTTATAATTTTAACCGATGCACTCTTGCCAATTAACTGTGTACTTGAAAGTGTGAGTATGAAGACTGAAGAGAGAAGAACGGATGGAGGATGACTGTGTTTGTGTCCATTTCTGACACAACTTGCCTACCTCTCCCTCCACGAACACAATGTGGCCTGCAGGGCAGAGGGACCACTGCCAGCTTCCTGACAAAACCCAGGTGTGTTAACAGAACGCAGCATTTGTGAGAGAACAGAGCAGCGGTCACAATGACAAAGGCAGAGACTCATCCTCCAAAGCCCAGTAAAGAGGGGTGTGTATGTGTGTGTGTGTGTGTTTGTGTCCCTGTGGTGTCTCCCACTGTGTCTCCAGCCACGGCTTTGTGCTGGGTACAAACTCCTCTCCTCCCTGTCCTGACTCAGCTCTCAGGCTCCAGCCGAGCCTGCAGTGCAGGTCCTGAGTGTGTGTCCAGCCCTAGAGTCCTCATGTGTATTTCGTCCTGATTCCTCTTTGCTCACTGCAGCTCACACTTCCTGTCTGTGTTCACACACACACACACACACACACACACACACACACACACACACACACACACGGGGTCCTGTAAGAGAAAGAGCTGGGGTTGTCGTGCTCACAACAACAAAGTACCATGTGCAAAGAGGTCCTGCAAAGCCCTTCCGGGTGCATTATCACCACATTTGTTGTAACCTTGTGTGTTACACTAACAACAGTTTAAAGTCATTACCTGTATATGGCAGTATCTCTATCACAGGAAACTCCATTTGCTTCAGAGGGAACAACGGCCTTGGGAAGGGTCTGCTCAGAGCCCTGGTCTGGTTGTGTAGTTGCTTGGTCCAGGCAATAAGAAATAAATGCAATGTCACTTCTGCACTTCCACATTCACAAGGACACACAGGCCACGCCCACTCTGAAGCTAGAGGCACAAAGATGGCAGAAAACAACAGAGACTGACAGAAGGGAGCACAAGAGTGGGGGGGCAGGGCAGTCTGCATAATGGGGGTCTCTTTACTCTCTTGTGTTTGTGTAATGGCAACAACGTGGGTGTGGTAACAATTCCTTTCCACCTCAGTGTTGCTGGGTGAGTAGATGTTGTTCCACAAGGAACGGTGCCACACAACAGAAGAGAAGGAGTTGTGGGTCACTGAGGGATCCAAGATGGATCTCCAGTCTTCATGGCCAGATATTGGCCGCACTACCTGGGTACAGCATTGAAACCTTAGAGCATTAAAAATCCACACAGAGACAAAGCACAACACACAACTTTGTAAATGACACAGTTGGAAAGTTGGCGTTCATATTAAAACTGACAATAATATTAACAACAACAACAACAACAATAATAATATTATTGACAGTAATAGTATAGTGGAATAAGTCAGTTCCAAGTCTTATTTCATGGCAGAATTTGGCCATGTATGGTTGTTAATAGTAATAGTAACAGTAATAATAATAATAGTAAATGAGTTACTAATAACAATAATAAGATAATAATAAAAAATAATATAGTTAATGATGATAATAATATCGTTAATAAACCATAGAGCATTTAAAAGCCATACAGAGAAAAAACCCAGCACAGAGCTTTGTAATGACACAGTGGAGATGTTGTGGTTCACATTCACACTGACAACGCGTTGTGAAATCTCTCAGTGAATGAAAGGCTTTTCAGAAGGGAAGATAAATTTCTTACAATGGAAATGAACACAACTGAGGCTGAGATTTGGTGCAGATCACAATTTGCAGTCGTGCTGGGGCGTGGATCAGACGCCTTTGGTGACTCTCCAGACTGAAAACGTTCCTAAGGCGATGCACAGTTAATCCGGAAATCTCAGAAACCAGAGTCACGCCCAGCATTTAGAGAGGAAGGTGAGCAGAGGGGACCCAGGAAGAAATTGTAAATGGTGCTGGACCACATTTCCTAGACACCGGCACATGGGCTCCAGGGGTTTCATGCAGGGCTCCCTCCTCCCCTCTGCACCTCAAGGATGCAATGGATCCCACCAGAGCCTCTCTGCAAAAGCCTGGCTTCATCTGAATTCCAAATCTCCTGGAAACAAAATCAATAATGCTGTTAATAATCAACATCAGAGGCGGGCAAGAGTGGTGCATACCTTTAATAATAGTACTTTGGGAGGCTGAGGCAGGTGGGTTTCTGAGTTCGAGGCCAGCCTGGTCTACAGGGTGAGTTCCAGGACAGCCAGGGCTACACAGAGAAACCCTGTCTTGAAAAACCAACCAAGCAAAACAAACAAACAAAAACAAAAAAAAAAACACAAAAAAACACAAAAAAACACAAATAAACAAACAAAAAGAAAAACCAAACAAGCAAAACAAACAATCCAAAACAAAAAAAAAACACAAAAAACCCACAAATAAACAAACAAAAGACAAAGTGAAAACAAAGAAAGAAACAAAAAAGAAAGAAAGAAGGAAAGAAAGAAAGGAAGGAAGGAAGGAAGGAAGGAAGGAAGGAAGGAAGGAAGGAAGGAAGGAAGGAAGGAAGAAAAACAATGACGATAGCACAGGGGAACTTGACTTGACTGACAGGTCACAGTCAGACAGGGGAACTTGACTTGACTGACAGGTCACAGTCAGACAGGGGAACTTGACTTGACTGACAGGTCACAATCAGACAGGGGAACTTGACTTGACTGACAGGTCACAGTCAGACAGGGGAACTTGACTTGACTGAGAGGTCACAGTCAGACAGAGGGGCTTGACTTGACTGACAGGTCACAGTCAGACAGGGGAACTTGACTTGACTGACAGGTCACAGTCAGACAGGGGAACTTGACTTGACTGACAGGTCACAGTCAGACAGGGGACCTTGACTTGACTGACAGGTCACAGTCAGACAGGGGATCTTGACTTGACTGACAGGTCACAGTCAGTCAGGGGACCTTGAATTGACTGACAGGTCACAGTCAGACAGGGGACCTTGACTTGACTGACAGGTCACAGTCAGACAGGGGAACTTGACTTGACTGACAGGTCACAGTCAGACAGGGGACCTTGACTTGACTGACAGGTCACAGTCAGACAGGGGAACTTGACTTGATTGACAGGTCACAGTCAGACAGGGGAACTTGACTTGACTGACAGGTCACAGTCATTTGTGAACCAGGATCAGACAACACAAAGCTCAGGTGCTGGACGTTGGGAAGGTGCGAGAGGTGCTTTCCTGGACACACGGCGCCCACTGCTGCAGTAGTTGCTGGCTGCATCTTGCAGGCAGAGCTGCAGATCTCTGCAAATGAACCATTCTGGTTTAGGACTCTATCGCTGGCTCCTGCTCCCCTATTGATATGGAAAGGTCTGAGAGTGCAGTGACCATGGACTTATCCCGGACCAGAAGCCTGGGGTAAACCTCAGACCATGCTCGTGAGAAGCCATTGGGCCGCCATGTTTGGGTTCTTGTTGCCAAACCAAGTGCTCGCCAGGGAAATAACCCAGAGGCCTTCTTAGAAAGTGTGGGTAGGCACAGCGCCTTGAGAGTCAGCAGCATTGAGGCCCAAGCATTGTAAGCATGGGTCCAGACAGAATTCCACTGCAGCCTCCCTGGCAGTCTGATCCTGTCAGCAAAACAAAAGCACTGAGAAACAAAATCAAAAACCCAGTTTGAAACCGGTGTAGGATTTCCGCCCGGCATTGTTGACATCTGAGCAGAAATTTGCTCGGCTGCAGGTAGCAAGCTCTTGCAAACAGGGATGCTCAGAAAGGACTCTGGGCATCAGAAGTTGTTCAAAGCACAGCGCTGGTGCCTGAGCTCCCTCTACTGTGAAGAAGTCACTGGCCTGCAGCTCTGAGCTGGGAACAGCTTATGTTTCTGGACAGACTCCTTCATTGGCCAGGCTCCCTTTGTGGGATCCACCAGTGTGGACAAGCAAGACGACAACTAACCATGGGCTTGGCCAGGATGAAAAATCTGGCCACAATCCCTAGGTGTGTGAGTGAGAAGCCATCGGTTAGTGTCCTCTGTCATCTTGCATACTGGACAAGTGCACATCAGGGCCATACGCATGGAGCAACTGCAGAAGGGAAGGGTGCAGGAGAAAGACAGCTCAGAGAGCAAAGCTTTAGGGTCCTGGACTGTGCTGTCCTGAAGAACAAACAAACAAACAAAAAAAATATTCAAACCAAACCAAAACAAAGCAAAAACGATGGGTGGTGGTGGCTCACACCTTTAATCCCAAGCACTTGGGAGGCAGAGGCAGGCAGATTTCTGAGTTTGAGGCTAGCCTGACCTACAGAGTGAGTTCCAGGACAGTCAGGGCTACAGAGAAACCCTGTCTCAAACAAACAAACAAAAACAAAAGAAATAAAACCAAAACCAAACCAAACAATAACAATAACAATAACAATAACAATTACAAAAAAACACCCTTCACAGCAAAGGAATGCAGCTTCAATTGTGATTCTGGCAGATACCAATCTTGTAAGCATCCAGAGGTGGGGAGTGGTGGGGTGAGGCAGATGCCTCGATACCCTTGTAGGGCCAAAAGCATGTCTTTCCCAACGACAGCTTCACCATTCTTCTAGTAAATTGAAAGAAACTGGATGGATTTTCAGGGTTTAGAAATGACAAGGAACTGAGTGGACAGAACCAATCAGAAAACACGGGGTCTGCATCATATTTACTGCATACTCATAGCTGAGCGCCAGGCTTTTCTGTCAGCATTTAGTAATGCGCCCTGGGTTCGAATCAAATCCCACCTCATCCTGCCAGGAAGAATCCATCTGGTTAACAAGACAAAAGCCCCAAAACAAAACCCCCCACGAGGTTGGAAATGACCCTCAGACTTTCAGCCAGGGCCTGGTGACAGCCAAGAAGAACTTGGCTCTGTGGGAAAGTCATAGTTATTTGCACCCTGAGAATGGAAAGGGTGGGCGCTCACCATTGGCATTCCTCTCTTGGGGGAAGAGCTGCCCCACGGCGCCCCCTGCTGTGAAGAAGTGGCAGTGCATGGAGCTCAGAGGCAGAGCTGTGGATCTAGGGGGCTTTGGAGCTTCTGGATCCTTCCTTGGTCCCTGCTCCAGCTGTGGCCCCTACAAGTCTGGACAAGCAGACAGGGGGGGGTATCTATGGACTTGCCCAGGATTGCAGGGTTTGCCTAAAACTCGGGGTATGCAAGTGAGTCATAAGGGGTCATTTCTGTTTTCCCGTCTGTCAAGGGTATTGTTGGGTATTGTCTCCAAGGCAACAGGGTAAAGTACAGCGAAATTGAAAAGACCAGATGAGAGGTAAGAGCAGTAGACCCCTAATCCATGCCACCCCGGAAACCTTAGGTGAACAGAAATGAAAGCAGCTGCAATGAGATTTGTGTTTGCACTGAGTTTGTCATGTTGCTGGAGAAGGGTGTGGTGTCCCAAGTCTTGGCAAACTTGTAGAGCTGAAAATGTCCTTTACCTAAGCCACACCAAAGGAAATGCAGCTTCAACCGAGATTCAAGCAAATACCAAGTTCATAGACCTCCAGTATTGGGTGGTGGTGGGGTGGGGCAGATGTTTTGGTCCTCCTGCCAGGTTCAAAGTTTGCCTTTACCAACTACAACATCAGCATGCATTTCCTAATAGAAAGGACAAAGAGCATTGGGGACACGCAAAGATACAGGACATAAAATGTGGGATAGACACAGCGGCTGGGGAGTGGGGTATGGAGAGGAAAGTCAGTGTCCTGAAGCTTCTTCTCTGCACTGAGCTGTTCCCCCTACCCTGTCTCTGCTGGGAACACAGGATCAGCATCTGCTCAGGACTCCAGCTAAGGAAAGAACTCTGGACAGGATTTCCAAGCAGGCCATGGTGACACAGGTCTTTAATCTCAGCACGAGGGAGGGAGGGGCAGGGACATCTTTGACTTGGTAACCAGCTTGGGCTACAAAGTGATTTTCACAACTTCCAGGGTTGCACAGAGAAACAATCTCGGTGGTTGCTATTGTTTGTTATCAACTTGATTATATCTCAAGATAAGGAAAATACAAAATTTAATGACACACCTGCAAAAGATTTTTGCTTACTTTGTAGAAAGTGTTGTGTATCTTTGTTGTAGGAAGACTTGTTTTCAATGCAGATTTTTTTGAAAGACACAGGCTTCAATCTGTATCTGAACCAAGAAAGACACATATCTTTGTTAATGTGACTGTTGTTGTTGTTATGAGGTTTGTCTGTAGTATCACAGGCTGTCCTGCGACTCACTTTGTAGACCAGGCTACTCCCACAGATCCACTTGCTTGACCCAGTGCCATAGCACTGGGATTAAAGGCTTGCCTCACTACACCCAGCAGAAGACACTCAGCTTTAATCCAGAGATTGAGTCTGGAACACACACCTTTAGGTTGGGCCACACCTTCATCTTTAGACCTACATAAGAACACAGAGGAAGAAAGATTTCACACTGCCTGCTTGCTCTGTCCTAGCTGGCAAGTATTATTACTTTGCTGTCTTGATTGCTTACTTGTCTGTAATTTAAGATTCTACCAAAGACCCGGTGAGACGTCCAGCCTCAGTGACTGAGAACCTCTGGATTCTTGGACCTTGCTTCCCATCCAGCTGTTGTGGAATAAGGCAGACTGCATCATGTAAGTCATTCTAATATAATCCCATATCAGGAAAGATAGAGTGAGTGAGAGATTATTCTATGCGATCATTTACTCTTAAAAACAGGCACCCCAAGTAGATTTACTGACCCCATTGCCTGATTTTCCCTATGACACATGTTCACCAGTTCTCCAACAGGAATAGTAAACACCCTGGTCTTCTGCAAGGAAGACACCTAAATGAGATTCATCATTAGATGCTTACATAAGCGTATCAATAAAGGGAAAGCAAAATTGTGAATTTCCTCTAATTCCTTAATGACTTCCACAAAATACAGCTGTATTGAAGTAATCAGATGTAGTAAAATATAATACACCTCATTGATAGTGAAAATTTATATAATGTTCCATGTCAATGTTTGATGGTAAAATATGGAAGAAAAAATGATTAGCATATAACTAGTAACATGGTGTGTGAATGTGTGTGTGTATGCGTGTTTCATGTTAGCCAAAAATACATTTTTGAAAATATATCCAAGCATGTGCAAATGAAAGGCAATTCTGAATGTGTGTTAAAATAAAGAATGTCTGTTGGTCTTTCCTTTATAGACAATAAAAATATGAAATAAACTGAAACTTAACATCTATAGTCTGTCTTAATCATTTGTGATTTTGTTAATCATTGTTAACTTAAATGAGTAACTATTAGTTATAGCACATGTACTGATTCTTGAGAAATTACTCTTCGGAAAAATATTCTAGTTTAGTCTTCACTTAAAGCTTTTATTATAAAATTGTTGGCTCCTATTTTAACTTTTGAAATCATTGGGTGAAATGTTGAGACATGTTTTCACAAAACTCACTGATATAAAAAATATTGTTTCCTATTAAATGTTTCCCTTGTTTATGATATTCAGCCTTGTAAAATTAGGGAGTTTTGCAGTGTAAAAATCTTTCCACTGAGGGAATAATCTCTAACAAATGTACTTGTGTGTCTCTGGGTCCATTTAAAAGATTATATTGTCATAACTAAGCATAATGAAATGTAAGAAACTTCACCTGCTGAGAGTCAGAAAATACTCCTCTGTACTCTACTGTTATCTGAGCCTCTACTTGTTGAAGAATGAGTTCATGGTAGGTGTGGGCCACAGCATACACAACATTATACAAATTGTAACCTTCTTCACTCAGGGCCATGTCATATTTGTGAAGTGCTGTCCATTCCAATGTGTTGTTGAATTTAAAATGTTCCATTTTATTGCTGTTCTTAGAGATTGGACAATTAAAATAATTCCACCCCAGTATAGAATCATTTACACACCTGTTGTGAGTGTGCAGCTGCTTCATACTTCAGAGTGGCATTGCCCACCATGAGGGACTTTACTGTGAACCGTGAGCTGGAAGAAACCTGTTCTCCTGACAGAGTATTTGATCAAAGCAGCAGCAGTGATTAACATACTTGTGAATTGACCTTTATCCATTCAAGGTCACAATGAGAGGTAATGTTGTGTTTTTTTTAAAGAATTTTTTATTAGATATTTTCTTATTTACATTTATTTTTTTGTTTTTGTTTTTTGAGACAGGGTTTCTCTGTGTAGCCCTGGCTGTCCTGGAACTCACTCTGTAGATCAAGCTGGCCTCAAACTCAGAAATCCGCCTGCCTCTGCTTCCCAATTCCTTTTTTTTTTTTTTTTTTTTTTTTTACATTTTTTTTAAATTTTTATATTTATTTATATCTTATACATTTTATATTATATATTCATATGTATATATTTATATTTTATTTACATTTCAAATGTTGTCCCCTTTCCTCATTTCCCCTCTATAAACCCTCTATCACATCTCCCTCCCGTACTCACTAACCCACCCACTCCTGCTTCCCTGACCTGGTATTCCCCTACCCTGGGGCAATGAGCCTTCATGGGTCCAAGGGCCTGTCCTCTCATGGATGTCCGACCAGGCCATCCTCTGCTACCCATGTGGCTGAAGCCATGGGTCCCTCCATGAGTACTCTTTGGTTGGTGGTTAGGTCCCTGGGAGCTCTGGGGCACTGGTTGGTTCATGTTGTTGTTCCTCCTATGGGGCTGCAAACACCTTCAGATCCTTGGGTCCTTTCTCTAGCTCCTCCATGGGGGACCCTGTGCTCAGTTCAATGGCTGGCTGAAAGTGTCCCCCTCTGTGTTTGTCAGGCACTGGCAGGGCCTCTCAGGTGACAACTATATCAGGATCCTGTCAGCAAACACTTGTTGGCATCTACAATAGTGTCTGGGTTTGGTATATGAGCTGGTTACAGGCACGGTATGCTTGCATTACCCTAACTCACACAAACTGTTATTGCAACAACACTGAAGGTAAGAGGAGGCCTTTTGTCCAGAGTCCATCTATGCTGGCAGTTCTCAAGGTGGCCTCAAGATGGCTTGAAAGTTTGGCCAGAGTGAATAAGTCGTAGAGAAAATAAAAGCCCTACAGCTTTTTTAGACAGGGTCATGGAGACATTTTTGACAATCCACGCCCATGGGACCCTGAATCACCAGAAGAAAAGGCAGCAGTGGCTTGAGGTTTTGTCAGTCAGGGAACACCAGCTATGAAGACAAAGCCCCAGAGGGTGGAGTAGTTAGGAAAGAGTTGTCTAAGAGATTTGAGGACAGTGGCAAAGAGAGTATTTAATGGAGGACAGACTGCAGAGGAGACGCAGATGAGAGGACAGAGCAGCAGACTGGAGACCTGGGAAAGATTCTGGTGTCAGCCAATGCCAAATCAGAAGACCATGAGTGATGCCTAAAAAGGATGTAAGGTGGCCCTGAGAATCAAAACTGCCCCCACTACAAGACCAGGGTTACCCTAAAAGTAAAATGGAAACCCACCAGCTTTTGTTGATAAAGTTCAACATCCTGTCTTGATAAGACCTACAGATAGAATCTCTTCATCAGTTTATAAATGACTTCCCAATGGCAACAGAAACAAAAGAAAAATGCAGGACCTCTTAAATGCCTTGAACATTTCAGACTATTTAATTCTGTGCTTAAAATAGCCTTTCTCTGCCAACTTCAGGTGATCTTTGTAGACTTGGGAATTGCATACTCAGACCAGGGGTCCTGGCATTAGCCAATAGCCAACGCATTACCAATCAATCAATCAAACAATCAACATATAGTCAGTCAGGAACTTGTAGTTCACAACCAATCAATAAAAAACCGAGTCAGTTTTTGGTCCAGAGAACACAAAAGTAATTGAGTAATTGTTGTTTGTTTAATTATATTGATTGTTGATTAATTATCGATCAATTAACCATTGTTGAGTATTTGTCATTGATTAATTACCAATCAAATGGTTACTGTTTATTGATCATTGATTGATTGATTGATTGATTGGCAGCTAGTGGGTGGCTGGTCATTGACTGGCATTCTGTTCTCAATCACCAATCAAGTAACTGATCGGCTGCTGGACAATGAGGCTCACCGGGGATGATTGATTGGTCCCTGTCTGAATACTGATCGATGGATGCTTGGTTCCTGATTGATATGCGTTCATTTCTGATTATTGATCTCTTATGGATGACCAATCGACCTCCTGGTTAAAGATGACTGAAGAACGATTATTACCAGCCTTGAATGCCCACAGGATAACTTCTCGGCTGCCCTGCTGCTGGAACCTGACCTCACTTGCTGGGCCTCTGTATGACTGCTCAGATAAATGTAGTGGTAACGTGGTTCACCAATGGCAACTGCCTCTTTCAGGATGGACAGAGGTATGCTGGGGAAGCGGTGGTGTCAAATACCAAGAAAACATGTGGAGGACCACACCTGGCAGGAATGTCAGCCCAGGAAGCTGAACTGGCAGCTCTGAAAATGTCATTAGAGCTGAGAAAAGACAAGACACACATGGCTGGTGGGCTATTGTTACCTCTCATATCCATGGGCCCATTTGTAAGGAGAGGAGCCTTCTGATGGGGAAGGACTAAACTCTATCCCAGAGAGCATCAAGAAAGCCCAGGGGGTGGCCCCTAGAAATCGGGTTCCTCATGTCCTTGACTGAACCAGACCCAGGAGTCCCCACACTCTCTGATGAGAAAAAGATATGATCTGGGCCAAAAACCTGTTGATGTCTCAGTGTTGTAAGAGAAGAGGGAGGACAGCTAACTGACTACAAACTAATGTTTGAGAGAAAATGTGTCTACACAGAAATAAAGGAAGAAATCAGAGACTTTCTAGAGTTCATTGGAAATGAATATGTAACATGCACAATCTCATGGAACATAAAGAACATGAAAGTTGAGCTAAGAAGAAAGTTCACAGCACAAAATGCCTACATGAAAAAATTGGAGAACTCCCATGCTGGCAATTTAACAGCATGTTTTAAAGGCTACAACAAAAAGATATAAGGGAGCAAAGAAAACGAGGAGGAGACATCAAGAAATTTTCAAGTTGTGGGATGAAATTGATAAAATAGAAAGAGAACAATTTAAAGAATTAATGAGACATGGAGTTGGTCTTTTGAACCTTTTATTAGACAAGATAAACAAAACCCTATTAAAAGATAAAGAATATACAAATTAATGAAATCTAAAATGAAATGGGGGATTAAATAACAGGTAATGAAGAAATCCAGATAGTCGTAAAGACATAGTTTAAAAAGGGTGCATTCCACCAACTTGGAAATTCTAAAAGAAATAGCTAACTTCCTCAATAGATTCCACATCCCAAAATTAAACTAGAGAAAAACAACTTAAATTGACATAAACATGAAGGAAAACAGAATTCATTAAAAATATGTCCCCAATGTGAGCCCACATCTATGAGTTTTAGGGTAGAGTCCTACCAGACTTTCAAAGAGGATTTAACAAGAATTCAGTGTATTCAACAATATAGAAACAAAAGAAATATTAGTCAATTTATTTTCTGAACCCCTGAATACTCATATATCCAGTCAAGAAAGACTGAGTGATAAAAAGAGAATTACAGACCAATTATCCCTAAAACCACAGATTCAAAAAATACTTAAAAGATAAAACAAATAAAATAAAATATAAAACACATCAAAAGATCGTCCACCATTAACAATGAGGAAGGCTTCATTCTAGAAACAGTGATGCTTCAACAAAATGGGATTAAAGTGTAAGAAAAACCAAGAATTGATCATCTCATGAGGTAATGCAAAATTCTCTGACAATATTCAACACCACTTCATGATAAAATTCTCGGAGTTCTGGTGCTTACTGGGGCTGGAACACGGCTCCTTCTATTCCATTATCAGCAACTTTCAATATTTCAAATATATCATTGCCTAATCTTGGCTTTGCTGGAACTTGCTTAGAGATCTACCTTGATATCAAAGATCTGCATGACTCTATCTCGTGAATGGTGGGTTAAAAAGCATGTAACACCATGCCTGGAACTAAGATTTTCTGCTTATATTTTAAAATTAGAACCCAGAATCCAAATCTATCTCTTGGCAATTTGACACATAATTGTATCTTCATATGTCTACATCAAAACAATAACCAGGTAATAATAATTCCTTACATGATACAGTTCTCTTTCATACAACTGCAAACCCATATGTTTAGCTGAATGTAATCTTTTCCTCATGTAACCATTCCTTTAAAGCCATTGAATGTCCTTGATCAGACGATTAAACTTCATTCAAATTCCTGATAAAGCCTTGTATTTTCAACCTTTCTTTTTTTTTATTTTTCCTTTGTTAGTTTCTATGTTTGTTAAAAATTTTCATGCCAAATTCTATGTGGTGATTTTCGTGACTTACTTTGTCAATACAATTAATGTAAACATCTTTACCTTAACCTCAAGGAAACTCTTCAGATGAGGGCAGCAAACTTCTTTGCAAAAGCATCAAAAAAAAAAAAATCTCCAGAGTGGAAATAATGCCAATCACCCATGTCTATCATATCCTAATTTATGATACCCTCCTAACTCCCACTTAATTCATGATCATATTCATTATGTTTCTCTCCAGCACACAGAATTTGGAGACTTATCCCTAGTGAAAACACTTTACCACATTGATTACATTAATACGTTTTCTGTACTGTGTGTGTTCTTTTATGATACTGGAGACAACTGGGTCTTGCAAAGGCTTTACCACATTGATTACATTCAAAAGGTTTCTCTCCAGTATGTGTTCTTTTATGATATTATAAAGTACTGTGACATGCAAAGGCTTTACCACATTGATTACATTAATAAGGTTTCTCTCCAGTATGTGTTCTTTTATGTCTTTGGAGATGACTGCGCTGTACAAAGGCTTTACCACATTGAATACATTCATAAGGTTTCTCTCCAGTATGTGTTCTTTTATGTCTTTGGAGATGACTGGATCCTGCAAAGGCTTTACCACATTAATTACATTCATATGGTTTCTCTCCAGTATGTGTTCTCTTATGATATCGGAGATTATTGTGATAGGCAAAAGCTTTACCACATTGATTACATTCATAAGGTTTCTCTCCAGTATGTGTTCTTTTATGATATCGGAGATTATTGTGATAGGCAAAAGCTTTACCACATTGATTACATTCATAAGATTTCTCTCCAGTATGTGTTGATTTATGATATTGGAAAGTACTGTGATGTGTAAAAGTTTTACCGCATTGATTACCTTTATAAGGTTTCTCTCCTGTATGTGATCTTTTATGTTTTTGTAGATTACTGTGAGCTGCAAAGACTTTACCACATTGATTGCATTCATAAGGTTTCTCTCCAGTATGTGTTCTTTTATGATATCGGAGATTACTGTGACGTGCAAAAGCTTTACCACATTGATTACATTCATAAGGTTTCTCTCCAGTATGTGTTCTTTTATGATATTGGAGATGACCGCGCTGTGCAAAGGCTTTACCACATTTTTTACATTCATAAGGTTTCTCTCCAGTGTGTGTTGATTTATGATATTGGAGATGACTGGATCTTGTAAAGGCTTTACCACATATATTACACTCATAGGGTTTCACTCCAGTATATCTTCTTACATGCCTGCAATGATAATTAGCACATGTGAAAACTTTACCACATTCATTACTCTGATCAATCATGTAATTAATATGAATTATGTTTACAATTTGTCTAATAGTAAAGAAGCATCAGATCTTAAGATTTTAGCTCTTTATATGTTCATGTTGTTTTGTCTCATTATGAGTTGTTCAAGATAAGTGTGATGGTTATTATATGGCTCATATATATAGTACCCTCTTTTTATATGATGTATTTTAGCTATCTGAAGAAAGTTTGAAAATCTCTGATCTGTATAACACTGATTGTATTCATATTTTTCCTCTAGTGTGAATTACAACACATGTGACTGGGAATCAGGACACACAGAAGAATTTCCAAATTCCTAGTACCCATAAAGATTTTTTACACATTGAGTTTTGGGATATTCCCTGTAAAGCTAAAAAACCAACTAATTTCAAATGTCTTTCATATTCCTAATTTCTTCCAAAGGCAGAATACTACATATCTTCTTGTTTTAGAACAAAAATTTTATGTTTCTTCTTTCCATATCCCTATGCTCACATGATTATTATCCATTGTGACACATGATATACCTAATAAAAAGAATGATAAATGAAAGGTTTACGCATTGCATTCACACTGTTTGAATTTTTGTTTCTCATAACATGTGCAATATGGACTAATGTTTCTCCACAACAATATTCTTGATTCTCATAAAATTCCTCTCACCAAACTGAACCATATTTCTACAAGAATAAGAGTATCACCAAATTTTCTATGGACTATTTGCTTATTAGAATGTTTTGGATAAAAATTTATCACTATAATGTGCAATTTCTAAATACTATGAGACTATACAGATGGGCAGATCCACAGCACAGGTCTAATGGAGCTACTTATCAAATGGATACACAAATCAGATATTGGATCTTGAGGCTCATGGTTTTGTAAGAATATTATAATCATATCTACACTTAAAGGACTGTTATTTTACACTTTTGCTTTTTGCTGGACATTCCATTAGATATTAAAATTTCCTCAGAGACAAATTTGTAACAGCTTACATATGAAAATTACCTTTCATGACTTCTATTATTTTGACAATGTTCTTCAAGATGATGCTTTTCGCAATTATAGCCTAAAACACAGTAATAGAAAATGAATGATATAGTATTGGAAAATAGGCAAAATTAAAGGTACTGTGAATTTTAACTGCACCGTGATAGTTACAGTGAAAATTCAGTGAAACTGAATGATTCAGCGCAATTATTATACAATTAAAATAATAGAAGATCGTCACTAACCAAGAAACATTTGTTTCCTTCAGAAAAAATATATTCTTACCTATAGCTTTGAGGTTCCGGTAGGTTTCCAACATCACATTTTTGTAGAGACTCTTCTGGGAAGGATCCAGCAAATTCCACTCCTCCTCAGTGAATTTCACATGCACATCATCAAAAGTCACTGCATCCTAAATATCAAATACATGTACAACACAAATCATGATACTAATATCACCGGAAAATAAATATATGGTTTCTCAAATATATATTCACATAATTCTCGTGCTAGTTCTGCTTATTTTCTGATTCAAAATTTATAATCACTGTGTCATTTTAGAAGGATCTTTAATTATAAGTTACACCTCTGTCACTTTTGAACACTTTGAATAGGATACAGCGTGGCTAGAGAAATGCCAACTGAGAGGGACATGTAGGGGAAACAGATCCACAGTACTGAGAACACACCTGAAAAATTGTATGAACAATTACTAACTACAAACATGATGGGCAAGCTGGGTGTATTTGCTCATGTCTTTAATCACAGAGGCACAGGCAGGTGTATGTCTAATAACTTGACACTGGCATGACCTTTGTAATGTGTTCTAGGAGATTAAAAGTTATATTTGAAAATCCTCAATCTATATAAAAATCAACCAAGGAAATAAGTGATACAGAAATCACAGTTCTTTACTAAAGTTCCTGCAAAGAATTATACATTCACTGCACATCTGAATTCATCTGGCAGAAACAGGAAGTGTAACAGTTTAAACTATAACATTAATAAAATTTTACTAAAAGAGAATACATGATTAAGTTGTTACAAATGGACAGATGAAAATAATAGTAATATAAATGTTGATCATAAATAAGCAACTTAGGGTAGGAGAGAGAGCTCAGCATTGGAAAGCACCTGCTGGTCTTCCACATAATGGTGAAAAATGCCTCGTAAACACATGGGGGACCAACAGCTACTCATTACTTCAAGATCAGGAGTTCTGAGGCTATCCTCTGACAACACTAAAGATGAGACATAGATGGTATTCCTGTTCATGCACACAGGCAAAATATTTCCATTTATTCAAACATTTGAGAACAAACACAAGACTGAGAAAGAACAGCATTCATGTGAAACTTAATGAACCTGAGTCCTCAGATAATATTGATGTCATGAATATATGCCATTATGAGAAATAGAATATAATCTATATATTTGGGCAAATTTCAACACTAAAGATGTGGAGGGAAAAACTGCACAAAAATATGCTTATATTACAAGCACAAGACATGTGTCTTTTGCGGTTTCTCTTCCTACGTTAAGGACAAATGAGGTTCACAGAGAAATATGTTTTGGAAAATAAAAGCAAAAAATAAAATAAATTTAAAAATATAAAACAACCAGACTAATAAATAGATTATTACTGAATAGCAAATGTATCTATTGTATTTTATATGATTTAACAAAAGAGAATACAGTGAAGGTTTGGGAGGATGAGAAGAAAGCTGAAGGGTCAGTTTCAATCACAACACAGAACACACCAAGGACACAATGTTTCCCCTCTAAAAGAAATGCTGGGTAAAATCTGGAGCAGAGACTGAGGGCATGGCCAATGAAAATTTTCCCTACTTGAGAGTGCCATCCTATGGACAGGCACCAATCCATGGCATTATTAATGACACTCTGTTATGCTCCCACACAGAAGCCTTGATTAATTGTCTATTGAGAGGATCCACCCACCAGCTGACTGAAAAAGCTGCACAGATCCAGAGTCAAACCTTGCATGGACCTTGGGGAATCTTGGGGAAGAGTTGGCAGGAAGATTGAAACCCCTGAGGAGGATAGGAACTCCACAGGAAGACCAAGAGAGTCAAGTAACAAGCACCCTTGGGGACACTCAGAGACTAAGCCACAAACCAAATAGCATACACAGGATGGACTAAGGCCCCTGGCACATATATAGCAGTTGTGCAGCACAGAGGCTCAGATGGTCATCTAATAACAACTGTAGCAAGGGCTTTCCCTATAGCAGTGGGGGTGTGATATCTTTTGAATCTGTTTCTTTATCTGGGCTGCCATGTCTGGCCTCAGTGAGAGAGGATGTACTTAACTCACAATAGAATTGATGCACCAATTTTCGGGATACCTGGGGGTCCCACATCTTCTCAAAGAAAAACGGAGTAGACTGGGGGAGGGACTCTGCCATAGCAAGGGACATATAATGCAGATAGTGATAAGGGTGACAATGAATATATAAATTATTGGAAAAGCAAAAAAAGAGAGAAAAATAAAATTTTCATTCTATAAACACTATCCTGGAAAGTATCTGGAATGGCTCCTACCAGAAAATCTTCCACAAGCTTCACAAAGAAAGCCAGACAGGACAGACAAGCAGCCAAAGACATCATCCTATCTAGAAGTTTTTTGTTTCAATCAACTGCATCCTGACCCTTGACATTATGGGCAAATGTTCATCCTGTGATGAAAATGCATTCAGTCTTTCTTCAGGGATCCTAACAGTCTGCAGGAACTCCTACACTGTTCAAACATGTGAAGTCTCTTCTGACACATAAGGCAAAATCTTGAAGGTCACCTCTTGTAACAGTTTGGGTACATCCTCTCCTTGTATACATCTCTCCATGGCAGATTTACCAATGCTTTAGTTATCTCAACAAGCTGTGGTCACAAAATGCAACTCAAGAGTCATCTTCATCATTTCACTGCAATGAACTCTCATGGAGTCTTCCCATGGCTCTGACTCTGCCAAAAGATGGCTGGAATCGGGCCAAATTGAAACCATACAGGAAGAATCCAGGAACTCGAATTTATCATCTATCAGTTTTCAGAAGCCACACCATATAAAAGATCCTCTTAAGTTTGGCTTCTAACGTGATGGACTCTGCCACACTTGGTCCATATTTGCAGCAGGTTTTATTTAAAGTTCCTTCTTGGGACTAGGAAACACATTGCCTACTCCTTCCATGAATTTAAAATTTGGCAGGAGGACATGTTACACTTAGGATATGTTCTTAGGACATCTACCCACTAGAGTATGTGTTCAACTAAGTTCATATCTGTTTTACTTTGTTTTACTTGGCCATAGGACAAGGAAAATGAATTGAACTCTCCAGTTGACAGGGATCTAAGAGTTTAGGCATCTTTAGGATCTGTTACAGACCATGAAAGGGAGGGCAACAGGCGGTCTATGGGGCGTGATCATAGCTGAAATACATAGCAGTGAGATTTGGACACTGAAGAGGACCACACCCTAAAGACAGGCAGAACTCCCAGTGGAAAGTTAACTATGCCAACCAAACCAAAAACCTTTCTAACCAAAATTTATCTTGTCTACAAGAAATACAGGCAAAAATATGGAGTAGTTATCAATAAATTAAAAAAAAATAGAAAAAATATGGAGTAGAGAATGAGGGACTCACCAAACTATACCCAGCTCAAATTGAGAACCATCCCATGGGCAATCACCAATCCCTGACTATACTGAGGATATACTTTGTTATACTTCCAGAGAGTAGCTTAGCATAATTGTTCTCTGAGAGTCTCCATCCAGCACCTGACTGAAACAGATGCAGAGCCCACAGCCTAACATTGCACAGAACACAGGGGATCTTTGGAAGAGTTAAGGAAAGAAACGAGGGCCTCCAAAGAAAAAGAAACCCATAAGAAGTCCCTCAGTGTCAAATAACCTGGGTACTAGGAAACTCTCAGAGACTGAGCCACCAGCCATCCTTCAGATGACTGTAGCTCTGAAAGGTTGAAATGCTATCAACTTCACCTCTCTCCTGATTATGTTTCCTTATGGATTGCTAGGATTTTCTTACCCAGCCCACCTCCTCTCCTAGCTTCCAACATCAACCAGCTATCTCTCTTGAACATAACAAACAGGTCAGTAAAAGAGCCAGCACTCAGCCAAGACTCTAAAAATCTACAAGAAAACTGTAGCACAGGAATAACACTCCCACAAAAACAAGACAAACTGAGAAACTAGTACCTAGACCAATAATCACCAAAAATGCAAATACCTAGGACCAGCATACAAAGATATGTAATACCAGTGTCAGTGCTGTAATCTCTTATTTCTATTCTCCATGGTGTCCTCATCATTAAAAATTATAATTAGATGCTTTGATTTTTTTTTAGCTGGAATATTTCTGTTTAGTTTTGGTCTGGAGAATTTGTCCATTGGTTAGAGGGGGGTATTGAAATCACTGAATATAAGTGTATGAGGGCTATTATGTGCTTTTGTTTTGTTTAGAGAAGTGTCTTCTGTAACTGACAGAATGAATATGAATCCATCTGATATTTAGAGAACATTCTACTGAAATATAAGAGAATATAACTCCTCAGGTTCTTGCTCCTCTCCCTTGCCCCATATATCTATTTTTGCATCAGACATCTTCCATTAGGATATTGTAGAGGAACAAAAGAAGGAGATGGAAGAAGAGGAGGAAGAGGAGGAGAAGCTGAAAAAGAAGAAGAGGAGCAAGAAGAAGAAGAAGAAGAAGAAGAAGAAGAAGAAGAAGAAGAAGAAGAAGAAGAAGAAGAAGAAGAAGAAGAAGAAGAAGATCAATCAACATAAAAGTCTAGAAAATATTTCAAATAAAATCATAAATGAAAATTTTCCTAAACTAAAGAAGGTGTCTGTTAATGTACAAGAAGCATCAAAAATACCAAACAGATTGGCAAAGAGTCCCTTTGCCACATAATAGTCATAACACTAAAATTTAAAAGAAATATAAACCGCTTAAGAAAAAAAAAAAAAACTACAGCAGGAAAAACAGGAAAAATTAACAAACTAAACAAAAAAAAACTAGAAATGAATGAAATCAAAACTATTAGATTCATATCCATCTACTTTATTTTAAGGAATAAATTCATTACTTATATAATGTTCTCCCTGCATATTTTCCTGCAGGCCAGAAGAGGGCACAAGATTCCATTACAAATAGTTGTGTGGCATCACGAGGTTGCTAAGAATTGAACTCATGACCTGTGTGGGAACAGAGCTCTTAACCTCTGAGCCATCTCTCCAGGCCTAACCCTACCTTTTTTTTTTTTTTTTTTTTTTTTTTTTTTTTTTTTTTTTTTTTGAGACAGGTTTCTCTGTGTAGTCCTGGCTGTCCTGGAACTCACACTTGTAGTCGAGCAGCCTGGCCTCTAATTCAGAAATGTGCCTGCCTCTGCCTCCCAAGTGCTGGGATTATAGGCCTGCACCACCACCACCTGGTTTAACCCTACCTTCTTAATGTATATTATAAAAAACAAGATGGCTTGGACAGAGGTGCTACAGATTCACAGAAACCATCCATGCTTCTATAAGAAAGCAACTGGTTCAGATATTTTGGACAGATTTACAATCAGCCATGGTAATGAAGTTATTCAGAGGTCATGAACTAGCATGTAAGAAGGACCGCTAGAAACCTCACAGGAGGTCACATCTGGCTGATGCTTCTGATCCAAACCCATAGAGGACCCACCACCCCTGGTCCCACAGCTCAGCTGCATGTTCCTCCCCATTGTGGGCAGTTATCCTGTGCTCACCATGTCTGGATTTCAGAGCTTCCCTGAGGTCCCCTCACAGCACCCAACAGCAGATTTCAGAGTGGGACACAGAGAACCATTCAAGCTGAGCCGCCCCAATTAACACATAGAAAAACACCCGGAAGATCCCGCCTCTTTGTCTGACTGGCAGGTTTGTCTGGATCCCTTGATTGGCCAGTGAGTCTTAGCCCTCCTCAGGTTAAAGTGTGCTTCCAGTCTATGGTCAGACCTTTTTCACATTTCAGGTATGGTTTGCACCCCATTAGCAATTCAAAGCAGATTCCAAGATGAATCTCAGCCCACCCAGTCCTGGGGGAGGACGCACAACTCCAGCTCTGTCTAGTCTGTTCTTTCCCTCTAAGAACCATGACCCTGTGATTACCGGGACCTGACTTCTGAACTTGCCTGAGATTTTCTTAAATCACTTATCTTCTTCACATAATGAAGATAAATAGCTTGCATAGATGATTACACAAGGTGATTTGGAGGTACATACATATGTGACCCAGGAATGGATGACCCAATGCATCACTTGGCTATTAACATTCAAGATGGATTTTTGCTAACAAATACTTTAGCCAAGTAGTGGTGGTGCACGCCTGTAATCCCAGTCCTGGGGAGGCAGAAGCAGGTGGATTTCTGAGTTTGAGTCCAGCCTGATATACAGAATGATTTCCAGAAGAGCCAGTGCTATACAGAGAAAACCCTGCCAACAAAACTCAACAGACAGAAATAAACCAAGAGTTTTATTTATGGATAAATGCTTGGCTCAGGAAAACTGAAGCTCCCTACAACAGATGATAAATATGGAACAACCCCAGGAGAAAAGTCAGAAACATAAGGGAATCACTGTTGAGCATTATTACTAGTCAGCACATTTTCATCAGTGGCAAAGAAGAGAAAAAGCACAATTGGAATAGAATAGATTATCTAGATAAACCTATCTCAAATCATAGGGAAAATGAATCTTTCTATGTATATAGAAAAGGTAGTTAACAGAATGTCCCAATAAAGGCTGTCAGCCAATGAAAATTAGAAAAATCAGGACTTTTTGATTTTATGTTGCAGGATATTACAACTGGTCTTTATATACCAAAATAATTAAGCAATAAGTACTACCTAATGCTAGTTTAAAAAACAAATAAATCATCTTTGTTTTATAAAATAAAATAGTACAAGTACCAAAACAAAAGAACTACCTTTCCATGACACTTCTATAGGTACGTTGCAAAAAGCACATATAGCCTAGGTCAAAGGTGGATCAGAACATCTCAAAAGATCAAGATTAAGAAAGGGTTTCTCAGTTGAAAATGTATAATTAAGAAACATCCCCCAGAATAAGCAGGATTAGAGATAGGGTTAGGGGATTAGAGGATTATGGTTAGTATCAGGATAAGGGTTATTAGGGTTAGGATGCTTAGAAAATTAAGGAGTTAAGATAGGATTAGAGATTTAGGATAAGTCCCAGGGTTAGGCTCAGGGGTAGAGTTAATGTGGTCACCTTTATTCTTGATGATCCCCTGAATCAATAGTATCCCTACTACCTAAAGAAGAAATGTCAGGGTTAGGGTTAGGGTCAGTCTCAGGATTAGGTCAAAGGTTTGCTTGTTGTGCTCTGTGAACTCAGTTTCTATCTTTTTGCTCATTTGCCTTCCTAGACCTCTTTTTCATAAGATCAAAATATTTCCCCCAGAAGGGAAATAACTTTACATTATTATGGGTCCCAGTTTACATACAAAAGAAAACAATAGAACTTTTTTTTGTTCTCAGTTTCATAAGATGGACAAAATCATGGGACTCGGTGCCCCTCTTTGGTAATGACATCATACATATTGCATGGGGCATATTTCTTCACCACAGCTTTAGTAAACATAACCAAATGGTACAAGACAAAATGGTCTCCATCATTATTCTTTGTGGACTCACTGAATCAGTAGGATCCCTATTGTACAAAATATAAGACCTCTAAGTTATTTATTTTATATCTTAATGTTTTGTTTTGTTCTTATTTTGATATCTTCTACCTTATTCATTTAATTGTTTCTCTAAAGAACCTAAAAGTTTATCCATACTAGTTCCAAACTAGCATACTAACAAAGGAATTGATGACTTGTATATTCACAAAATCAAGCAGATAATCAAGGGATAAGTTTCCAAGGGCCAGACAGATTGTTGCCAGCAAAGAATAATTGTGCAACCCTATGCTGGGTCTTACTGTTAGTTATTTTTTTGTCAGTTAATTTTCCTCTGAGATAAATTGCCCTTCAATACTATTCTGCTCTAGATATGTATTGTTTACTTTCTGTCCAAACTAAAAATATGTTCACTAAAGATCTCTATGTGAAGTTTTCACAAGATAATCAATCAAAATTATGGAAAAAGAATCCCAGACAATCAATAAACATAAATTCATGGCTTAATAAAATTTGTCTATTATTACTTATGTATAGAATATCCACATGAAATCATTGTTTATTCTTCACATTTTTTTTTCTTAATACCAAATAGATTACAAGTAAAGTAAACTGGTTAACTTTGACTAAGTTAATTTTATTCTTAATAAATAAACTTTAAAATTAATATGAATAGACAAAGGTATATTTAATCAATAAATCCCCACAGATAAAATAAATATGAAATGATATTATGTCTCTGAATCTGTATTTGGAATAGGTAAAACAAGGATATATATTTAAATTGTAATGTCTACTTTTAAGGACATTATATATGTAAACATACAGATCTGGTCACAGTGATATCTCTATCAACCCTATCCCAATTCTAGTATATCATAATATCACTGTCCCTTAGGGTTCTAAATTAGTTGTAAAGATTTTTGTTTTCCTAGATCTGGATTTGATATTCATATTGGACATTGTCTTCACTCAATGTAAGAAAGATACTTATGTGCCTTGAAATTGAAATATACATGTATAAATGTTTATATAGACATAAACACTCTAATAATTCAAACAATATTTATATCTCAAAAGGCCTCATTAAAAACCAATAAATATACTAAGACAGAAAGATCAGCACAGGGCTTCTGACTTATTGTCTAAGTTAAACAACAACCATTTTTATATCTTGAACTCCCTTTAATTAATATAATCACAGAAGGCCTTTTTAAATGTTATTAAAACTCTGTGAAATGAGAGGACATGTGCGGCCAATATTTCTATAATTTGTAGGGGGAATAACTAATTAGGTCATGTGAATTTGTCTAAAGATATCCTGAGTAACTTGTTTTTGATGTATAGAATGTGCTTCAGGGCTGGAGAGAAGGCTCAGCATTTAAGAGCACTAACTGCTCTTCGAGAGGTTCTGAGTTCAATTCCCAACAACCACAAGGTGGATCACTACCATAGGTCACAGGATCATATGCCCTCTTCTTCTTTGTCTGAAGACAGGGATATTATGCTCCCATATATGAAATAAATAAATAAAACTTTTTTAAAGAAATGCTTTCTCAATTTTCTTTAGGGAAAAACAATAATTTTACCATTTATCCTTTGATAAACTATGATACTTTTAAAATGTCGTATCATTGACACTTAGAAATGGGGAATAAAAATATTTTATTCCCCACTCCTGAATTAATGTTCTGACAATAAATTGTGGATTTATTTGTTAAAACTATTTTAACTTTTGGTGTTAACATTTAATGGTCTTAAAAAAGAAGTATTTATATATAGAGACTTCTATGTCTTCTACTCTGATCCTGTATAGTTGGAGTTCAAGGTCATCCTTTTATCTTCTTAAAAAGCTTTCTCAAAGCACATTTTCTAGACAGAAAAGAGCCAGGACTACTGAGTATCATCGGCCATCTTATTTTTCATCCCAATCATTGGACAGAAACAATAATCAAAGCCACCTTTTTGTGGTAAATATTATTATTTATTTATTTTTTTTACCACAATTGAATGATAAGTATTCCAAGTAAAAGACACAAAAGACTTGGTATTTATAATAAGATTTAAAGCACTAGAGTTGGACGGACTATTTTGTATAGTTCCTGTTAATAACTGTGAGATATCATTTGTCCACAATGGGTTAGCTAGAGAAAGGACCCACGGAGCTGAAAGGCTTTGCAGTGCACAGAAGGAACAGCAATGAGTCACCCAGTACTCCCAGAGCTCCCAGGGACAAAATCATCAACCAAAGCGTACACATAGAATCACTCATGGCTCCAGACACATAGGCAGCAGAGGATGGTATTGTTAGAGACACCAAAGGGAGGAGAGGCCCTTGGCCCTGGATAAACTTGATGCCATAGTGTAGAGGAATATCAGAAAAGAGGAGCAGTTTAGGGTTGATTGGGGAGGGAAGATGGCTTAATGGATTTTTTGGGGCGGTGGTACCAGGACAGGGGACCAAATTTGAAATGTAAATAAAGAATATATTATAAAAAAGAAAAAAAATGAATAGAAAAAATTGGATACAATGGTCAAAAATAAATCTGGATTATAAAACTTTACTGGGACTAAACAACAAAGAGTTCTGTAACATATGAGAAAGCAAAGTTACAAACAATTGGAGAAAGGAAGAAGAGGAAGAAGAAGAAGGAGAAGAAGAAGGGGAAGAAGAAAAGGAAGAAGAAGAAGAAGAAGAAGAAGAAGAAGAAGAAGAAGAAGAAGAAGAAGAAGAAGAAGAAGAAGAAGAAGAAGAAGAAGAAGAAGAAGAAGAAAAAGAAAAAGAAGAGGAGGAAGAGGAGAAGAAGAGGAGGAAGAGGAGAAGAAGAGGAGGAGGAGGAAGAGGAGAAGAAGCAGGAGGAGGATAATGTCTGGAAATTATTTCCAATAAAATCATAAATGAAAATTTTGCTAAACTAAAGAAGGTGTCTGATAATGTACAAGAACCATCAAAAATACTAAACAGACTGAGAAAATGTCCCTTTGCCACATAATAATCAAAACACTAAACATACAAGATAAGCAAATATTAAAAAAAAAACTGCAGCAGAAAAATTTAACAAACTAAACAAAACAAAAACTAGAAATGTATGAAATCACAACTATTAGCTTCATATCCATCTTATTTTTATGGAATTAATTCATTACACACACAATGTTCTCCCTGCATGTATTCCTGCAGGCCAGAAGAGGGCACCAGATCCCATTACATTTGGTTGTGATCCACCATGTGTTTGCTAAGAATTGAACTCATGAACTGTGCAGGAACAGCCACAGCTCTTAACCTCTGAGCCATCTCTCCAGGTCTATTCCTGCTTTCTTCTTGTATATTATAAAAGACAAAAAGATGCTGCATAGTCTCAGAAACCACCCATGCTTCTACAAGAAAGCAACTGGTCCAGATGTTTTGGACAGAATTACAATCAGCCATGATACTGAAGTTATTCAGAGGTCATGGCCTGACCTATCAAGTAAGAAACAACCACTAGAAACCTCACAGGAAGTCACATCTGGCTGATCCTTCCAATCCAACCCCATAGAGGGCACACTGCTCAACCACAAGTTCCTCCCCATTGTGGGCAGTGATCCTGTACTCACCATGTCGCGATTTCATAGCTTCCCTGAGGTCCCCTCACAGCACACAACAGCAGAGCTCAGAGCAGGACACGGAGAAGCATTCAAGCTGCACACCCACAGGGAAAACGCTCAATCAGCATAAATGTCTAAAAAACATTTCCAATAAAATCATAAATGAAAACTTTCTTAAACTAATGGAGGTGCCTGTTAATGTAAAACAAGCATCCAAAATATCAAACAGATTGTAGAAAAGTGTCTTTCCTGCACAGTAATCAAAACAGCAAGCATCAAAGGAAAACAATATAAATAACTACTACATAAATAACTAACAAAAATAAAGAAAAAAAAATAGCCTGGGACCTAGCCCTGTCCATTCCACAGCCTTTGAACCCAGCGAGGTCCAACCTGATTATTTATGTTCCTTGGGAAAGCGCCAGCCCAGACCTCTGTAAACTCTACCAGGTCTTTGTCATTTCACAGCCCAGCCTGTGTCATTAAGGATCAGGATGCAGTTTATTGGCCTGTGAATTCCCTTCCTGTCTCACCAGCTCACAGGCAGAAGCCAGAGACGGGCGCACAGCCCAGCGATCCATGGCAGCCAGGCTCGGCTTCTGTTCCCACAGGAGGGTCGTGCCAGGAGGCCACTGTGCCCGCCTGGAGGAGCACAGAGAGGGTTTGCACTCCGCCCCGCTGCAAACTTTCCAGAGCGGGAAGCCTGTGCTTTGCCCGGCCACTGTTCCTGCCTGGAGCACAGAGAGAGTTTGCACTCCGCCCCACTGTAAACTTTCTAGAGCGGGAAGTTGGCGCCTTTCCCAGACACTGTCCCCGCCCTGAGCACAGAGCGGGTTTGCACTCTGCCCCGCTGCAAACTTTCCAGAGCGGGAAGCCCGCGCCTTGCCCATCCACTGTCCCCGCTGGGAGCACAGAGAGAGTTTGCACTCTGCCCCGCTGCAAACTTTCGAGAGCAGAGCCGGAAGCTCGCGCATTGCCTAGCCATTGTTCCTGCCCGGAGGATCAGAGAGAGGGTTTGCACTCCGTCCCACTGCAAACTTTCCAGAGCGGGAAGCCCGCGCCTTGCCCATCCACTGTCCCTGCCCAGAGCACAGAGAGGGTTTGGACTCTGCCCCACTGTAAACTTTACAGAGCGGGAAGCCTGCGTCATGCCAGGCCTCTCCAAACTTACAGACTGCTTCTGTGGAAACGACAGGAGGATAGCGCGGTGTGACTTGAGAGCTCACAGACACCTGCAGCATGGAGCACTAACTTCATCCGGATGTGCCTGCGAATGCGGTCCCATTCCACAATTCCAGGCCTGGCTGCTCAGAGCCCGGGAAGCTCAGCAATCGCAGCAGCTGTAAATGAGCGCACTCACCTCCTTCCTGCCTCTGCCAGACCTCTGACCAACGCGCACATTCAAACTCCCAGCCCACTTTCATTCATAAAAACTAAAGACAGGAAATGATGACATTCCAGGAGGCTGGATGCAGGGCGGGCGCTGCGGTATCTTTAGGGGTGGTGCCAGCCGTTGCCGGGTGACAGACAGGGACGCCAACATGGTGCCCGCCAGGGGCTGAGGTGCAAGGTCATTGGGAGGGGGTGGGGCTCGGGGTACGTCAGGGGCGCGGCCAGCGGTTGCTGGGTGACAGTCAGGGAATCCAACATGGCTCCCGCCCTGGGCTGAGATAGATGGGCGAGGGGCGGGGTTGGCATGATGTCAGGGGCAGGAGCAGCAGTCTCTGAGTGACTGACAGTGATGCCAATGTGACATTTTCACTGAATTTGAAGAAATATATTAATATGTGTGTTAAAATTGAAGAATTTGATGTAAAATAATACACATGAAAGTGTACACATAGATAATACATCAAAACTGCCTGACAAACCATGTAAAAAAATTCTAATCAAATGGATGGCTTTCATGGAAAATACTTCTTACAAAATTGAAGAAATATACAGAAAATTTATTTAAAATTAAGATTTGGCATTGAAAATAAATACACATAAAAAGTTGACAAAGAAAACTAACTCTGAAGGCAAACTCAATTTTAGGAAAAAATTGAAAAATAAAGTGTTAAAATTGAAGAAACTTTTGGAAAATATTAATGGTAAAAGATAAATCATCTTTACTAAATCAAGCACTTACAAACATTTTCTTATTAAATTGATGATTTTCATGGAAAATATTTCTGATAAAATTGAAGCAGTGCATAGAAAAGTAGTGTTAAATTGAAGATTTTTCATGGGAAATTATTCAGATAATATTGTGTACATAAAATATGTCTAAATAATTAAAAAATAAATAGAAATATTTTCTCATAAAATTAAAGTTTCTCTTAACTAATATTCAAGTAATATTGAAGAAATATATATATATGTGTTCAAATTGAAGAATTAGTTGGAAAATAATAATAGTAAAATAGTAAACATAGAAAAAAAATATACTATACAATATACTATATAATATATACAAGATTACTCAGATCTGACACTCTGACTGAAGAGAACAAAACACAATAATCTTGTTTTCCTGATCGCTGTCCGCAGCCATCATCTCCAAGTAAGACCTTCCTGAGAACGTCCCTCCCGTCCTGAATCTCCACATGCTGAAGGTGACCCTGGAACTGCCTTCTAACAAGTTCATGCGGCCAAAGCCTAGGAAGAAAGTGGACATCTCAAGTCTTCTGCTGCCAACGTGATGGGCTGGCTCTTCTCTCCATCCTGACCCAGGTCTCCACAGCTAACACATTTGGAAATAAAGCACAGCACTTTCCCATTGTTCTGACACTGACAAATCTCAGTGGCTGAGACCTCTGGCTTTTGAAAGGGAGGTGATCAACATTTGTGTCCCAGGAGAGTCTCCCGGGATGGGCACCTCAGCTTCTGTTCAGTAGAGGAAGAGCATTAACAGGAAGAAAAATCCTGTTCCCCATGACATAAACAATCCCTTGTCTGAACAGTCTAGTGTATCCTGGAGAGTTCTAGGCATCCCCTGTGATGTCACCAGTGATGTCACAGCACCCACTGCTCTCAGGGCTTTCAATTAGTCCCTAGAGAGTTCACCCATATTTATGCCTGCAAGATGGAGGAGGAGTCTACTTGAGAGTGAGAATGGGGAGCTTAGAGAAGTGAGAGAGAGGACGAAGGAAACTGGCTTTCCATCTCACTGTAAACCAGTGAGGAAGATGTGGTCCTGGGAAAGATAAAGTGAGTCATGGAAAGGTGATGTGAAAATTTCGTGAGTAGGCATCTGTGAGCCTGCCTTCCCAGGAGTGGCAATTGTTCCATTGTGAAGCTAATGAACTTTCCTGCTTTACATAATTCCTGAATGGTGAGGATTCTACTACATTTTTTTGTCCAACCCCAAAGACAGGAGATGGCTAGTCCAAAGCTATTCTGCCGTGAATTTTTGTATTTCCCTGTTACTGGCCATTGTGGTGTAACATGCGGACATAAGGAGACCATAAAAAGTCAGGTAGGAAATATTTCCCAATTTATATCAGTTCAACACTTTACTCACAGTTTGTTGTTCTAGGTACAGTGGCTATCAGACTATAGCAACTCAGAGCAAAATATTATTTTGACACCATACATTCTCAGACCTCCTCTGAGAACCATGTCTGTGAGAATGACACTGTAAGCTTCCTGAATCAGCAGATTGGGTGTCAGACATATCTCTAATTCAGCCAAACAACTGTCAGGATCACGGACTGGGTACTTTTTCCAACTCAGGATTGTTTTAGTCTTTCAGCTGTATGAATTGTTCAGTCTTTTGATGATGGTTTGCAATAGACAACTATTTAATCCACAGTCATGAGCCTAGAATTCATGACAGGGCATCTGATTATGAACACTGCATATGAGTGCTTGGGGACTGTGCCATTTTTCCTGTTTTCTGTAGCTGCATGATTGGCAGCTCCTAAGCCAGGTTGTGCCCTGTGCAGTTGTTAACAAGCCTGGCCAGGCCATCTTTGATGTTACCATAAGCCTGTATAGGTAGGCAGACAAAATATCTAGCTGCTTACATGCCCAAATCTCTACAAGATAATGGGAGAGCTGAGATCCAGGGAGCAGAAATTTCAAGCATTTGCCAAAATCTTTGATGTCTCAGTGGATTGAAGGCATTCTCTCTTTTTTTGGTCCTCAGCCTTGTCTGTGCATTCTCTATGCCGTCTAACTGTGCCAGTTGACGTGTGTTCCTCTACCTACAGAGGCTGGGGTAGTCCCCTAACCTCCTCCCTCCAACTATTATCATCAAGAAGTAGGAAAGAAATCAGAGAGTCTTCCCACTCACCTGATGCCCAGTGAGAGAAATGACCTGCAAGATTGACTGGTATTTATTACTGATGGATTATTGGAATATAGCTATTCATTGTTTCAAATCTTGACTTAAGAACAGGTGCCCCTTTGTCTAATTCAACATTCGGTGTTCTCATGAGGATTAGGTGTGCTGACACACCCTTTAACACACTCTTTGGTGCCTAGATTATTTTGGGTAAATTTTTCTTCTTTCCCTACATCATTTCCTCACAAAATAATGGTACACAGTGCTTTCTCTTTTCTATCATTTCCTTTTTTCCCATATAGTGTTCCACAAACTTATTTGTAAAAGGTCTATATTACTTAGGATCCTTGTCCCCACACAATCTGAGTTGTTGCCCAGTGTGTTGCTTAACATGAATCTGTATGTCTTGAATTCACTGTCCCAGGTACCCACACCCGCTCCAGTTTCTTTCCTTTTTGCCATCTGCCCCATATAACAGACCCACAAAACCTCACTGCACACCCACTGCTTCCAGACTTCTGCTGAGTGTGATCCATGGGGACCCTGAGAATGAGAGAAAAAAGGAAAGTCAGCTAAAGAAGTTAGTGTTTCTTCTGATTTCTTCCCAACAAATGCAAGCATGCTCACATGTGCACACACAAACACAAACTCACACACAAACCCACACACAAGCACACACAAATGCAGACACAAATGCACATACACACATACAAACACACATAAAAACACACACAAACACACACAAACACACAAAAACACACACAAAACCCCACACACCAACACATACAAACACACAAAAAACCACACACACAAACACATACAAACACACACTAACACACACAAAACAACACACTCACACAAAGACACACACACACACACACACACACACACACACACGGAGAGTATAATAAACCTCTACGGCCAGGCCTGGTGGCACTTGCCATTAATCTCAGCATTCTTGAGATAGAGGCAGAGAGATCTCTGGTCTACATAATGAGTTCCAGGACAGCCAGAGCCACATAGATTCTGTCTCAAAAAAATAAAATGAAATAAACCAAAACAAAAAAGTAAACTCTATACGCCTAACAAAGGTTTTTGAACATTCACTGTAAACCAGGAGCTAAATTGTTCACCTCAGATCCCCATTTAATTAATTTTTAAGAAATCCCTACTGGTAGACAGGAATTATGTTTCTCCACACATTTTGATTTAGGGGATTCGTGTTCCCAGGTAACTGGGGGTGGAACTTAGACAGAATCCTAACAAGGGGGAGGTGCCTCGGGGCGTGGCTGTAAGGGACAGCCTTGGTTATCTTAACTGGTGTGGGAAGCCCCACCCACTGTGGGTGGCACCATTCCCTGGCTAGGATCCTGGGCAGTGTGTGGAAAGGGGCTGAGCAGCAGCAGGCGTTCATTGCTCTTGGTGTCCTGATTATTTACACACCTGATGTGAGTGAGCAGCTGCTTCACACTTCAGAGTGGCATTGCCCTCCATGAGGGACTTTACTGTGAACCGTGAGCTGGAATAAACCTGTTCTCTTGACAAAGTATTTTATCAAAGCAACAGCAGTGATTAAGATACTTGTGAATTGACCTTTATCCATTCAAGGTGGTCACAATGAGAGGTAATGTTGTGTTTTGTTTAAAGAAATTTTTGTTAGATATTTTCTTATTTACATTTATTTTTTTGCTTTTGTTTTTTTGAGACAGGGTTTCTCTGTGTAGCCCTGGTTGTTCTGGAACTCACTCTGTAGATCAGGCTGGCATCAATTGAAAAAAAAATCCACCTGCCTCTGCTTCCCAAGTGCTTTTTTTTTTTACATTTTTTATTTTTATATTTATTTATATTTTTACATATTTTATATTATATATTCATATGTTTATATTTATATTTTATTTACATTTCAAATGTTGTCCCCTTTCCTCATTTCCCCTCTGGAAATCCTCTATTCCCTCCCCGCTCCCCATGCTCACTAACCCACCCACTCCTGCTTTCCTGACCTGCTATTCCCCTACCCTGGGGCAATGAGCCTTCACGGGTCCAAGGGCCTCTCCTCTCATGGATGTCCGACCAGGCCATCCTCTGCTACCCATGTGGCTGGAGCCATGGGTCCCTCCATGTGCACACTTCAGTTGGTGGTTTAGTCCCTGGGAGCTCTGGGGTTACTAATTGTTTAATATTATTGATTCTCCTATGGGGCTACAAACCCCTTAAGCTCTTTGGGCCCTTTCTCTAGCTCCTCCATAGTTGACCCTGTGCTCAGTTCAATGGCTGGCTGAGAGTGTCCCCCTCTGTGTTTGTCAGGCACTGGCAGAGACTCTCAGGACACAGCTATATCGGGCTCCAGTCAGCAAACACTTGTTGGCAACCACAATAGTATCTGGGTTTGGTACATGAGCTGGTTACTGGCCCCAATATGCTTGCTTTGCCCTAACTCGCCCAAACTGTTATTGCAACAACACTGAAGGTAAGAGGGGGCCCTTTGTCCACAGTCCAGCTATGCTGGCAGGTCTCGAGGTAGCCACAAGATGGCTCACAAATTTGGCCAGAGTGTATGAAAAAATAAAAGAGAGAAAATAAAAGCCTTACAGCTTTTTTAGATTGTGTCATGGAGACATTTTTGACAATACACCCCCATGGATCTTGATTCACCAGAAGCAAAGGCAGCAGTGGCTTGAGCTTTTGTCAATCAGGGAACACCAGCTATGAAGACAAAACCCCAGAGGGTGGAGTAGTTAGGAAAGAGTTGTCTAAGAGATTTGAGGACAGTGGCAAAGAGAGTATTTAATGGAGGACAGACTGCAGAGGAGACGCAGATGAAAGGACAGAAGCAACAGACTGGAGCCTCAATAAAGGAGATGAGGGGGCCCTGAGAATCAAAAGTGCCCCCACCACAAGATCAGGGTCACCCTAAAAGTGAAATGTAAACCCACCAGTTTTTGTTGATAAAATTCAACATTCCGTTTTGCTAAAACAGACAGATAGAATTTCTTCACCAGTTTACAAGTGACTTCCCAGTGGCTACAGAAACAAAACAAGCATGGAGTACTTCGTAGATGCCTTAAAAATTGAGGCTATTTAAGACTCTGCTAAAAAAAAAAAAAAAGCCTTACTCTGCCAACATCAGGTGACCTTTGTAGACCTGTGGACTGCATACTCAGACCAGGGGTCCTGGCATTAGACAATGTCCAATGTGTAACCAATGGCACAAGCTAACAACCACTCTATTTACACCTCAGTCACAATGGCTTCTGGGTAAAAATGATACCAGAAGGACTCATTACCAGCCACCCTTCTTGAATCTCCCCAGAGTATCTACTCAGCTGCCCTGCAGTCAGAACCTGACCTCACTGGATGGGCCTCTGTATGACGGCTCACATAGATGTAGGGGTAATGGGGTTCACCAATGGCAACTGTCTCATTCAGGATGGACTGGGGTATGCTGGGGCAGCGGTGGTGTCAAATACCGAAGGCACATGTGGAGGACCACACCTGGCAGGAATGTCAGCCCAGGAAGTTAAACTGGCAGCTCTGAAATGTCATTTGAGCGGAGAAAAGACATTAAAGTCATTAGCGCCACTTCCTGTGGTGTAACAACACTTCCTATTATGTTACAGTCACTTCATATCAAGCCACAACCACTTCCTGTGACAGTGACATTCACTTTCGGTCATAGAATGGGCACTTTCTCTAAAACTTGAGATAATTCCTGTGATATACACTCACTTTCGGTTAGGGCCAGTCCCTTCCTGTGACATCACAACCACTTCTGGGTGTGGCATGGACACTTCATGTTCTTCAAATGGTCACTTCCGGTTCTGATGTGTCTGCTTCCTGTGGGTTCATAGACTTAGGCATGCCTTTCACACTGTGGTATGGTTATCTTTTCCCCAGGGTCAAGACACAGAGGGCTGGTGTGCCATTGCTGCCTCTCATATCCATGGGATCATTTATAAGGAGAGGAGCCTTCTGATGAGCAAGGACTAAACTCCATCCCAGAGAGCAACAAGGAAGTCCAGTGGGTGGCCCCTAGAAATTGAGTTCCTCATGTTCTTGTTTGCACCAGACCCAGGAGAAGCCACACTCTCTGATAAGAAAAAATACATGATCTCTGCCAAAAACCTGTTGATGTCTCAGTGTTGTAAGAGATGAGGGAGGACAGCAGACTACAAACTAATGTTTGAGAAAAAATGGGTCTACACAGAAAAAAGGAAGAAATCAGAGACTTTCTAGAGTTCAATGGAAATGAATGTGCAACATGCACAATCTCATGGAACACAAAGAAAATGAAAGTGGAGCTAAAAGAAAGATCACAGCACAAAATGCCTACATGAAAAAATTGGAGAACTCCCATGCTGGCAATTTAACAGCATGTTTTAAAGGCTACAACAGAAAGAAGTGAGGGAGCAAAGAAAACGAGGAGGAGACATCAAGAAATTTTCAAGTTGTGGGATGAAATTGATAAAATAGAAAAAGAACAATTCAAAGAATTAATGAAACATGGAGTTGGCCTTTTGATGTTTTTATTAGACAAGATAAGCAAACCCCTATTAAAAGATAAAGAATATGCAAATTAATGAATCTAAAATGAAATGGGAGATTAAATAACAGGTAATGAAGAAATCCAGACAGTCGTAAAGACATAGTTTAAAAAGGGTGCACTCCACCAACTTGGAAATTCTAAAAGAAATAGCTAACTTCCTCAATAGATTCCACATCCCAAAATTAAACTAGAGAAAAACAACTTAAATTGCCATAAACAAGAAGGAAAACAGAATTCATTAAAAATATGTCCCCAATGTGAGCCCACGTCTATGAGTTTTAGAGTAGCGTCCTACCAGACTTTCAAAGAGGATTTAACAAGAATTCAGTGTATTCAACAATATAGAAACAAAATAAATATTAGTCAATTTATTTTCTGAACCCTTGATTACTCATATATCCAGTCAGGAAAGACTGAGTGATAAAAAGAGAATTACAGACAAATTATCCCTAAAACCACAGATTCAAAAATACTTAAAAGATAAAGCAAATAAAATAAAATATAAAACACATCAAAAGATCATCCACCATTAACCATGAAGAAGGCTTCATTCGAGAGACAGTGATGGTTCAACAAAATGGGAATAAAGTGTAAGAAAAACCAAGAATTGATCACCTCATGAGATAATAAAAAATTCTCTGACAATATTCAACACCACTTCATGATAAAATTCTCAGAGTTCTGCTGCTTACTGGGGCTGGAACATGGCTCCTTCTATTCCATTATCAGCAGCTTTCAACATTTCAAATATATCACTGCCTAATCTTGGCTTTCCTGGAACTTGCTTAGAGATCTACCTTTATCTCAAAGATCTGCATGACTCTGTCTCATGAATGGTGGGTTAAAAAGCATGTAACACCATGCCTGGAACTAAGATTTTCTGTTTATATTTTAAATTCAGAACCTAGAATCAAAATCTATCTCTAGGCAATTTGACACATAATTGTATCTTCATGTGTCTACATCAAAACAGTATCCAGGTAATAATAATTCCTAACATGATACAGTTCTCTTTCATATAACTGCAAATCCATATGTTTAGCTGAATGTAATCTTGTCCTAATGTAACCATTCCTTTAATGCCATTGAATATCCTTGATCAGACGATTAAACTTCATTCAACTTTCTGATGATGTCTTGTATTTTGAACCTTTCTTTTTTTATTTTTCCTTTCTTAGTTTCTACGCTTGATAAAAACTTTCAGGCCAAATTCTATGCGGTGATTTTCATGACTTACTTTGTCAATACTATTAATGTAAACATCTTTACCTTAACCTCAAAGAAACTCTTCAGAGAAGGGCAGCAAACCTCTTTGCAAAAACATCAAAAAAAAAAAAAATCTCCAGAGTGGAAATAATGCCAAGCACCCATGTCTATCATATTCTACTATGATACCCTCCTAATTCCCACTTAATTCATGATCATTTTCATTATGTTTCTCTCCAGCACACAGAATTTGGAGGCTTATACCTAGTGAAAACACTTTACCACAATGATTACATTAATAAGTTTTCTGTCCAGTGTGTGTTCTTTTATGATACCGGAGATGACTGGGTCTTGTAAAGGCTTTACCACATTGATTACATTCATAAGGTTTCTCTCCAGTATGTGTTCTTTTATGATATTGGAGATGACTGCGCTGTGCAAAGGCTTTACCACATTGATTACATTCATATGGTTTCTCTCCAGTATGTGTTCTTTTATGATATTGGAGAGTACTGTGCTGTGCAGACTTTACCATATTGATTACATTCATATGGTTTCTCTCCAGTATGTGTTCTTTTATGATGTTTGAGATTAATGTGAAAGACAAAGGCTTTACCACATTGATTACATTCATAAGGTTTCTCTCCAGTATGTGTCCTTTTATGATATTGGAGATAACTGTGACATGCAAATGCTTTACCACATTGATTACATTTATAAGGTTTCTCTCCAGTATGTGTTTTTTTTATGATATTGGAGATAACTGTGACATGCAAATGCTTTACCACATTGATTACATTCATATGGTTTCTCTCCAGTATGTGTTCTTTTATGATATTTGAGATTACTGTGATAGGCAAAGGCTTTACCACATTGATTACATTCATAAGTTTTCTCTCCAGTATGTGTTCTTTTATGTCTTTGGAGATGACTGGCTCTTGCAAAGGCTTTACCACATTGATTACATTCATATGGTTTCTCTCCACTAAGACGTCTTAAAGGCCTGCAACAATAATTAGCACATGTGAAACCTTTACTGTATTAATTACTCTTATGAATCATGTAATCAGTTTGAATTATGTTTACAATTTGGTATATGGTAGAAAAGCATCAGATCCTAAGGTTTTAGCCCTTTTCACATTTATGGTTCATGAGTTATGAACCATATGGTTATGATTATGAGTTGTTCAAGTCACTTGTGATCGTTATTACATGGCTCATATTTATAACATCCTCTTTATATAAGGGATTTTTATATAATATATTTCAGTTATCTGAAGAAAGTTTGAACAACTCTCATCTTTGCAACACTAATTACATTCATAATTTTCCCTATAAAGTGAATTACAACACATTTTACTGTGAACCAGGATACACAGAAAAATTTCCAAATTCCTAGTGTCCATAAAGATTTTCTACACTATGAGTTTGGGGATATTCCCCGTAAAACTATAAAACCACTTAGTTGCAAATGTACATCATATTCCTAATGTCTATCAAAGGCAGAATGCTACATATCTTCTCATTGTTCTAGAACAAAAAAAATTTGTTGCTTCCTTCAATATCTCTATAATCTTACTATGGACTATATGCTTATTAGGATGTTTTGGATATAAATTTTTCTCTTTCAATATACAATTTCTAAGTACTATGACACTATACAGATTGACATGTGCATAGCATAGTTCTAAAGGAGCTACATATCAAATGGATACACTAACCAGATATCAGATCTCAAGGTATATGGTTTTGTCAGAATATTATAATTAGAGCTGCACTTAAAGGACTGTTATTTTACACTCTTGCTATTCATTGGAGATTCCAGAACATATGGAAATTTCCTCAGAGGCAAATTTGTATCCGCTTGCACATAAAAATTACCTTTCATGTCTTCTACTAATTTGACAATTTTCTTCAAGATGATGGTCTCCCCGATAATAGCCTAAAACACAGTATCAGAAAAATCAATGATATACTATTGGAAATTAGGCAAAATTCAAGTTACTGTGAATTATCACTGCATTATGAATGTTACAATTAAAATTCAGTAAAACTGAATTATTCAGCCCAAACTTCATTATTCACAATTAAAATAATAGAAGATCATCAATAACCAAGAAACATTTCTTTCCTTTAGAAAAAAAAATAACAGTCTTACATATAGCTTCGAGGTTCAGGTAGGTTTCCAACATCACATCTTTGTAGAGATTCTTCTGGGAAGGGTCCAGCAAATTCCACTCTTCCTCAGTGAAGTTCACATGTACATCATCAAAAGTCATGGCATCCTAAATATCCCATACATGTGTATAACACAAAGGATCATATTAACATCACTGTAAAGGAAATATATGCTTCCCCAATAACATATACATATAATTTTGGTACATGATGCACTTATATTCTGACTCAGAATTTATAATCACTGTGTCATTTTAGAGGGATCTTGATTTATAAGATTTAGGTATGTCAATTTTGAGCATGTTGAATAGGATACAGCCTTGCCAGAGAAATGCCAATTGAGAGGTTGATGCAGGGAAAACAGATCCACAAAACTGAGCACACATCTGAAAAATTGTATGAACGATTACTAACTACAAAACTCATGGGCAAGCTGGGTGTATTTGCTAAGGCTTTTATCACAGAGTTACAGGCAGGTATATGTCATTTAGCTTGATGGCAGCATGGCCTATGTAATGTTTTCTAGGAGACCAAAAGTTATATATTAAGAACATCAACACTCTACCAAAATCAACCAAGGAAACAAAAATAATAGAGAACTCACAATTCTTTCCTAAAAGTTCCTACAAAGAATCATGCATTCATTTCAGATCTGTGTTAATGTTGCAGAAACATGAATGGCAACAGTTTAAACTATAACATTAATAAAATTTTACTAAAAGTCAATGCATGATTAAATAGTTACAAATGAACAGATGAAAATAATAGTAATATAAATGTTGATTATAAATAAGCAATGTAGGTTTGGAGAGAGAATTCATCAGTGGCGAGCTCTTGCTTGTCTTCCACATAATGGTGGTCAATTTCTCACAAACACACAGGACCAACAACTACTCATTACTTCAAAATCAAGAGTTCTGAGGCCATCTTCTGACAATAGTAAAGGTGAGAAACATGAAATTCTTATTCATGCACACAGGCAAAACAGTCATATTAATACAAACATTTCAGAACATACACAAGACTGAGGCAGAATGGCATATACAAGGCACGCAATGACCCTGAAATTTCAGATAATATTGACATCATGAACATATGCCATCCTGAGAAATAGAAAATAACCTATATATTTGGCTATATTTCAAAACTAAAGATATGGATATAAAACAGCTTAAAGACATGTTTATTTTACAAAAATTTTTGCAGGCAAATGTGTACAACTAGAAAATATCATCCTGAATGAGGAATCCCAGACCCAAAAGGACATGCACATATGTACTTACTAACAAATGAATAATAACCATATAGCACAGGATATCCATACTACATTTCTTGGCCCTGAAGAAGATAAACAAGCAGTAAGGCTCAGCTAGTAAGAGCACTTATTGCTCTTGTGAAAGTCCAGCATTCAAATCCCCCACCCACATGGTGGCTCAAAATCACTCATAATGAGATCTGATACCCTTTTCTGGTGTGTCTGAAGACAGATTCCCTGCTTATAATAATAAATGAATGAATGAATAAATAAATAAATAAATAAATAAATAAATAAATAAATAAATAAAATAAATCTTTAATAAAGTAAAGGAAGGCTAAAATGAGCATGGTTGAATCTCACTCAGAAGTGGAAATAGAGCAGACATAGGAGGCAGATGAAAGAGAGAGAACTGGAAGGACCATTATAAAGAAAGGGGAAGGGGAGGCAAGTAACAGGTGTGGTGAGAGAAAAGGAAAGGCAATAGGGTCAGGAAAATGAACTGAAATCTGTAGCTGTCAGGGTTCAAAGGGTGCAGGCTTAAGGATGCGCCACAGACAATGAAAGGGATGGCAAGAGGGAGTCTATGGGGGTGATCTTAGCTGAAATGCATATTAGTGAGAATTAGACACTGAAGAGGGCCACATCCTAAAGTCAAGCAGGACACCCCCATCCCAGTTGAGATTTAATTACACCAACCAAACCAGTTTACATACAACAAAGGAAGCATCCCACACAGAAATCAGGGTTTCAGTTAGGGGATTAGAGGGTAATGGTTAGGATCAGGATAGGGGTTGTTAGGGTTAGGAAATTAAGGGGTTAAAATAGGATTAGAAATTTAGGATAAGTCCCAGGATTAAACTCAGGTTTAAGGTTAAGCTGACCACCATTATTCTCGATGGTCCCACTGAATCAATAGTATTCCTATTACACAAAGAAAAAATGCCAGGGTTAGGGTTAGTCTTTTCATAAGGAATTAATTCATTACTAATACAATGTTCTCCCTGCATTTATTCCTGCAGTCCAGAATAGGGTACCAGATACCAGATCCAATTAAATATAATTATGAGCCACCCCGTGGTTGCCTAGAATTGAACTCATGGACTGAGTAAGAATAACCAGAGCGCTTATCCTCTGAGACATCTCCTCAGGCCTGACCCTGCCTTCTTAATGTATATTATAAAAGGAAAATATAGTTTGGACACAGGTGTATAGACACCACCCATGCTTCTACAAGAAAGCAACTAGTCCAGATGTTTTGAACAGAATTACAATCAGCCATGATACTGAAGTTATTCATAGGTCATGGCCTCAACTTGCAAGTAAGAAGCACCAGTAGAAATCTCACAGGAAGTCACATCTGGTTGATGCTTCCAATCCAACCCCACAGTGGACCTACCACCCCAGCACCCACTGCTCAGCTGCATGTTCCTCCCCATTGGTCAGTGTCCGATGCTCAGGTAGCTTTCTCATCCAGCCCAGGCCCACTGGCTTATGAATATTGTCACCCTCAGTGGAAGACCCTTCCCACTTCAATCATCCCCACTATCTCACCCAGTCATAGCCACCAGCCATTCTGATGAGGGCACACCCTCCACTGAGGCTCCTTAAGATGACTGTAGCTCTGAAATAATGAAATGCTGGCAGATTTACCTCTCTCTTGACTATGTCTCTTTGTGGATTGAGAAGAGCATCTCTTACTGCCCACCTCCTCTCCTAGCTTTCAACATTAACCAGCAATCTCTCTTGAACATAACAAAAATATCAGTAAAAGAAGCCACACTCAGCCAACACTATGAAAATCTAGACAGAAATCTGTAACACAGGAATAAACACCTTCACAAACATGACAAACTGAGAAACCTTACCTAGACCAATAATCACTACAAATGATGCTGCCCAGACAACAGCATGGAAAGATAAGCAATACCAGGCAGGAATGTAAGTCACTATCCTCAGGGTCTCACTTCTCTCCTTTCCCTCAAACAACCTCTTTCATATCTGACTCTTACATGTTTCAGTTTAGTTTAGTTTCTCAGGACATGATAGAGAGTGAGAAGGAAGAAGGAGGAGGAGGATGAGGATGAGGATGAGGATGAGGAGGAAGGAGAAGAAGGAGAAGAAGAAGAAGAAGAAAAAGAAGAAGAAGAAGAAGAAGAAGAAGAAGAAGAAGAAGAAGAAGAAGAAGAAGAAGAAGAAGAAGAAGAAGGTGACGGCGAGGAGGAGAAGGAAGAGGAAGATGTAAAAGATCAATCAGGATAAAGATCTCGAAAATATTTCAAATGAAATAATCAATGAAAAATTTTTCTAAAGCAAAAATGGTGCCCGTTAATGTAAAAGAAACATCAAAAATACCAAACATTGGGAAAAAAAGTCTCTTTGCTACATAATAATCACAACACTAAACATATTAAAGAAATTAAAAAAAAACTACAGCCAAAAAAAGTAAAAAATACAATGAGAAATGTATGAAATCAGAACTATTAGATTCATATCTGTCTTCTATTTTTTAAGGCATTCATTACTTATACAATGTTCTCCCTGCATGTATTCCTGCAGGCCAGAAGAGGGCGCCAGACCCCATTTCATATAGTTATGAGCCACCATGTGGTTGCTAAGAATTAAACTAATGGCCTGTTTAAGAACAACCAGAGCTGTTAACCTCTGAGCCATCTCTCCAGCCCTAACCTTGCCTCCTTAATGTATATTATAAAAGACAAAAAGCTTTGGACACAGTTGCTGCATAGTCACAGAACCCACCCAAGCTTCTACAAGAAAGAAACTAGTCCAGATGTTTTGGACAGAATTACAATCAGCCGTGATACTGAAGTTATTCAGAAGTCATTGCCTGAACTAGCAGGTTAGAAGCACCACTACAAACCTCACAGGTGGTCACATCTGGCTGATGTTTCTGATCCAACCCCATAGAGAACCCACCACCCCAGTGCATACAGCTCAGCCGCATGTTCCTTCCCATTGTGGGCAGATATTGTGTACTCACCATGTCTTGATTTCAGCGTTTCCCTGAGGTCCCCTCACAGCACACAACAGCAGAGCTCAGAGCAGGACACAGAGAATCATTCACACTGCTTAACCACATGTTCCTTCCCATTGTGGGCAGTGATCCTGTACTCACCATGTCTTGATTTCAGAGCTTCCCTGAGGTCCCCTCACAGCACACAACAGCAGAGCTCAGAGCAGGACACAGAGAAGCATTCAAGCTTCACAGCTACAGGGAAAACACTCAATCAGCATAAATGTCTAGAAAACATTTCCAAATAAAACCATAAATGAAAACTTTCTTAAACTAATGGAGGTGCCTGTTAATGTAAAAGAAGCATCCAAAATATCAAACAAATTGTAGAAAAGTGTCTTTCCTGCACAGTAATCAAAACAGCAAGCATCAAAGGAAAACAATATAAATAACTACTACATAAATAACTAACAAAACTAAAGAAAAAATAAAAATAGCCTGGGACCTAGTCCCGTCCATCCCACAGCCTTTGACCCCAGCCAGCTCCAACCTGATCATTAATGTTCCTTGGGAAAGCACCAGCCCAGACCTCTGTAAACTCTCCCAGGTGTTTGTCATGTCACATCCCAGCCTCTGTCATTAAGGAACAGGATGCAGTTTATTGGCCTGTGAATTCCCTTCCTGTCTCACCAGCTCACAGGCAGAAGCCAGGGCCGGGCGCACAGACCAGCGATCAATGGCGGCCAGGCTAGGCTTCTGTTCCCACAGGAGGGTTGTGCTAGTATGCCACTGTGCCTGCCTGGAGGAGCACAGAGATGGTTTGCACTCCTCCCTTCTGCAAACTTTCCAGAGTGGGAAGCCTGCACCTTTCCCAGCCACTGTCCCCACCTGGAGCACAGAGAGAGTTTGCACTCCGCACCGCTGCAAACTTTCCAGAGCAGAGCGGGAAGCCCCCGCTTTGCCTGCCCACTGTCCCGCCTGTAGGAGCACAGAGAGGGTTTGGACTCCGCCACACTGTAAACTTTACAGAGCAGGAAGCCCGCGTGTTGCCCGGCCATTGTCCCTGCCCAGAGCACAAAGAGGGTTTTCACTCTGCCCCACTGTAAAATTTACAGAGCTGGAAGCCCGGGTCTTGCCCAGCCTCTCCAAACTTACGGACTGCTTCTGTGGAGACAACAGGAAGATAGCACGGTGTGACTTGAGAGCTCACAGACACCCACAGCATGGAGCACTATCTTCATCCGGATGTGCATGCAAATGTGGTCCCTTTCCACAAGTCCAGGCCCAGCTGCTCAGAGCCCGGGAAGCTCAGCAATCCCAGCACTCGCTAAATGCACGCGCTCACCTCCTTCCCGCCTCTGCCAGACCTCTGACCAACATGCACATTCAAACTCCCAGCCCACTTTCATTCATAAAAATTAAAGACAGGAAATGACATCATTCCTGGAGGCTGGATGCAGGGCGGGCGCTGTGGTGACGTGAGGGGTGGTTCCAGCGGTTGCCGGCTGAGGGACAGGGACGCCAACATGGCGCCCGCCAGGGGCTGAGATGCACGGTCACAGGGAGGGGGCGCGGGTGACGTCAGGGGGCGCAGCCAGCGGTTGCTGGGTGACAGTCAGGGAATCCAACATGGCTCCCGCCCTGGCTGAGATAGATGGGCGAGGGGCAGGGTTGCCGTTACATCAGGGGCAGGGCCAGCAGTCACTGAGTGACTGACAGGGATGCCAATGTGACATTTTCACTGGATTTGAAGAAATGTATAAATATATGTGTTAAAATTGAAGAATTTGATGTAAAATAATACACATGAAAGTGTACACATAGATAATACATAAAAAATTGCCTGACAAACCATGTAAAAAAATTCTAAACAAATTAATGGCTTTCATGGAAAATACTTCTTATAAAATTCAAGAAATATACAGAAAATTTATTTAAAATTAAGATTTGGCATTGAAAATAAATACACATAAAAAGTACACAAAGAAAACTAAATGTGTAGGCAAACTCAATTTTAGGAAAAAATTGAAAAATAAAGTGTTAAAATTGAAGAATCTGTTGGAAAATAATAATGGTAAAAGATAAATCATCTTTACTAAATCAAGCACTTAGAAACATTTTCTTATTAAATTGATGATTTTCATGGAAAATATTTCTGATAAAATTGAAGCAGTGCATAGAAAAGTAGTGTTAAATTGAAGATTTTTCATGGGAAATTATTCAGATAATATTGTGTACATAAAACAAGTCTAAATAATTGAAAAATTAAATAGAAATATTTTCTGATAAAATTAAAGTTTCTCTTAACTAATATTCAAGTAATATTGAAGAAATATATACAAATATGTGTTAAAATTGAAGAATTACCTGGAAAATAATAATAGTAAAATGGTAAACATAGAAAAAATATATATATACTATACAATATACTATATAATATATACAAGATTACTCAGATCTGACACTCTGATCGCTGTCTGCAGCCATCATCTCCAAGCAAGACCGTCCTGAGAAAGTCCCTCCCGTCCTGAATCTCCACATGCTGAAGGTGACCCTGGAACTGCCTTCTAACAAGTTCATGCGGCCAAAGCCTAGGAAGAAAGTGGACATCTCAAGTCTTCTGCTGCCAACGTGATGGGCTGGCTCTTCTCTCCATCCTGACCCAGGTCTCCACAGCTAACACATTTGGAAATAAAGCACAGCACTTTCCCATTGTTCTGACACTGACAAATCTCAGTGGCTGAGACCTCTGGCTTTTGAAAGGGAGGTGATCAACATTTGTGTCCCAGGAGAGTCTCCCGGGATGGGCCCCTCAGCTTCTGTTCAGTAGAGGAAGAGCATTAACCGGAAGAAAAAGCCTGTTCCTCATGACATAGACAATCCTTTGTCTGAACATTCTAGTGTATCCTGGAGAGCTCTGGGCATCCCCTGTGATGTCACCAGTGATGTCACAACACCCACTGCTCTCAGGGCTTTAAATTAGTCCCTAGAGAGTTCACCCATATTTATGTCTGCAAGATGGAAGAGGAATCTACTTGAGAGTGAGAATGGGGAGCTTAGAGAAGTGAGAGAGAGGCCAAAGGAAGCTGGATTTCCATCTCACTGTAAACCAGGGAGGAAGACGTGGTCCTGGGAAAGGCACAGGGAGTCATGGATCAGTGAGGTGAAAATTCCTGAAGTAGGCATCTGTGAGCCTCTCCTCCCAGGAGTGTGTAACAGGAAATGGTGCCACTGTGAAGCTCGTGAACTTTCCTGATTATCATAATTACTGAAAGGCAAGTATTCTAGTACATTTGATTGTCCATTCCCAAAGACAGGAGCAGGCTATTCCACAGGTATTCTAGCTGTGAATTTTTATATTTTCCCCTTACTGGTCATTCGGGTGTAACCTCGGACATAAGTAGACCATAAAGAGTCAGGTGAGAAATGATATGTCTGAGTTCATATCAGTTCAACACTTTACTCCCAGCTTATTTTTCTAGGTACAGTGGCTATTAAAATACAGTAACTCATAGCAAAATATTCTTTTGAGGCCTTACATTCTAAGACCTCCTCTGACAAACTTATCCCTGAGAATGACACCCTGAGTTTCCTGAATCAGCAGATTGACTGCCTGAAAATCTCTAACGCAACCAAACAACTGTCAGAATCCAAGACTGGATACTTTTTCCAGCTCAGGAAAAACTTTAGTCTTTCATTTGGATACTAACATAAGATGTAGAAACTTTGATATTCAGAGAACCCAACTGATAATCAAAGAGTTAGTTGCCTAGTGCCAGACAGACTGCTTCCAGCAATTAACACTTTCACTACTCTATGCTGGATCTTACTGACAGCTACTTCTGCAGCTAATTTTTCTCTGAGATAAAATGCCCTTTAGTATGCTTCTGTTCTAGAGATGACAAGTTAACTTTCTGCCCTGACTAACAATGTGTTTACTAAAGGAAAGTATGTGATATTTTCAATTGGCACTAAAAATTATGGAAAGTGATTTCCAACAAGCAATAAACACAAATTCATGGCTTACTAAAATATGCCCTTTTATTAATTATGTAGAGAGTTTAAACATGAGATCATTTTGTATTTAATATAATGTACATAATAGCAAATGGATTCCAAGTAAATTAAACTTGCTCATGTGGCCCTATTTCATTTTGTTCCCTATGACATTAAAATTATAAATTTATATGAAAAGATGAAAACATATTTAATAAATAAATCAACACAGGTAAAATAATATGGTCCTGAGTTTTTGAATAGGTAACATAAGGATATATTTTTAAATTTTAATGTCTACTTTACATATATTTATATATAAACATATAAATATCACATTTATATGTCCATATCACAGTCTGTATTGCTTAAGGTTCTAAATTAATTTTAAAAAGTTAATACCTCCTAGACCAGGAGATGTTATTCATATCAGACATATCCTCAGTCATAACATATCTGTGGTTTAAATTATGACATATACATTTATGAATTTTTATACAGACAAAAAATGTTCATATAAAATATCTTTATCTTTTTAACTGTTTATTCCAGTGATCTCTTCTTGTGAAGATCCCTAGAAAGAATCTGATTGCTGAGACTGACAGTGAATCAGAGAGTCAATGCATAGGAAAAGAGATCTTGTGTGTTTCCAGACTTGTGCTGTAAAATCATGGATAACAAGAATCTATTGTCACCTGATTTAATGTGAGGCAAGTGTGGTACCAGTTCTTGGCCTACAGTAGCTAAAACATTTGCTATTCCATTCCTCACTAAAATATTTTCAATATTTCAAATATTTTCATGTCAGAATTCATTTTAGAGAACCACATATAAGTTTGAACTCAGGTAAACTCAGAGACTGATATCTAGCACTAATTTCCAAGTTGCCCCCAACAAAGCTTGAGCTGTAGGTTAATCCCCATCAAGACCAGAATTTCCAGGTCACACCCTCAACAAGACCGGTGGTCTCAGTATATTCCCCACAACAAACCTACATCCCAGGTTACAGGCCCATACCTTGCCTAAAGACTCTCAATGCAGATGGGAACAGAAGTCAAGTTTATGATATGACTCCCAGCACTGGTCAGTTATGTTAAAGGCCAGAGTAGCTTTCCAATTAGATGCTTGCAAATGTACTCCCTGCTTGATGCTTACCATAAAGCCTTGCCCCTGTAGACATTAGGGACACCCCCACAAAACCATAATGTGCAATGATGGTGCATAGGAGGAGGGGTCCCAAGCTAGCTCTAATAGAATAAGGACCCTGTTTTGAGTTCCATCAGATCATCTCCAGAGTGATATTTCAGGGGTGGGGGGTGGTGGTATTACTAGCATTCCCCTGGCTCAATGTACTCAATTTCCACTAAGATGGAATAGCAGGCTAAGACATGTCTTTAAAATGGAAAATGGTTGGATTGAGGCAATGATGATAGAGCATTGGTCCAATATTCAAAACATATGGTTTACAATAAGGTCCCGACAAAGGCTCCAAACAACATTTCTAACTGACAACGAAACTGGTAGGGCAGCCTGCACAGCAGCCTGGTCCTTTTACTGTGCCTTCTCCTATGTTTAGACCACAACAGAAAGCCAGAAGCTTTCTGGGCTTCTTGTAATACTGGCTGGGGTAACAAATCCAAGTGAGGAGTGTGGTGTCTCCAGAGTCCTGATAAGCACACTACCTGTTGTGCTTCTTTCATTGTTGTTGGAGTGGCCAAGTGCAATGATTTATCTTTCACCTTCTAAATGTCCCTGTGTACCCTACACCACTATATTCTTAAGCATTTTACTCAATTAGAAGACTGATAAATTTTAGTTGATTTTTTTTTTTTTTTACTTTTGATGCACTTATTGGTTTCCAATGAATCCAAATTAATCGACACCTCATGCTCTCTAGGTAATTTCTACATAATGTGTGCTTTAGATCACTAATATCATATTTATTGGAAGGAATAGATGATCAAGATCCCTTCTACCTTGGTTATGTCTCAGGGCTGCAAACATATCTTCAAGGCAAAACTGTAAAGTTATTCTAAGGCAATGCCAAATAAAGCAAATTGCTTCTGGTGATATTAATGGTGATATAGTGGCGAAAAGGCATTTTCTAGATCAGTAACTGCACACCATGTTCCACAGATGTGCTCATCTGCTGAGGTAAGGATGGCACTAAGTCACCTTTATATCTAGCTGCCTCCTCTCTTCACTGTTCACACCACTGCTGACATGTCATCTATGAACTGCTCTACAGGCTTCTGATTCCTTTCTCATATTCAGATGTTTTTTCTCCAGCTCTCAAGCTCTGCTTTCACCTTACTAAGCTTTTCTTCCAAGAAGCAAAGTCAATGTCTTGTTATGATGCAGGCTTTGCTGCTGCTTAATGAAAAAACTAAAAATCTCATGCTGGCCATTGTGTGAGTTCTCTTTTACAATGCAGATTTTCTTGGTGTTCTCCTACTAGAGACCCTCCAGATCCATATGTGACTTCTGCAGCTGGACCACAAATGCGTATTTAGTAAATAATGTTTTAAAAATGCATTGGGATAAGAATGAAATTATAACACATTTTAGGCACTCAAGTTGTGTAGACTATTTGTCACAGTTTGTGCCTTTGATTAAACTGCACAAGGAGTCCATGCTTGATACAGAAAATGAATAAATACAGATGAAAAAGAGAAAACCCAAAAGGGGAACTTAAATTCCCCTCTGAAATTCATTTTAATATTCTATTATTGGATCCACTTGCTTTCCCAATGCTGTTACACATATATAAAAATGTAAGGTAGAAAGGGATATGTATCTATTCATGTGATATTTTTTTCTATCTACTTTCAAATTTGACAGCTAACCATATCAGTTACAGGTTGCCCTGCTAACACAAGAGAGGTGCCATGATTTCATTCATATGCACTGCATAACTCACAAGGACTCTTGGGCAGATTGGACCAGAATACATGTCAACAGCCATATGGAAAAACACAATGAATTTCAACAGAACTTTCATAGACAAGAGTTTAGAAGATAATAAAAGTTCAATATCATTCACACTCAGAGAAGAATTATGGGACATTGTGTCTTACACTATCTAGTGTAGGGAAGCACAGCCTCACATGAAACATTGAGCAAGGAGTTGAACATTCTCTCTGTTGTTCATATACTATCATAATCTAATCATGTTTACAAAATATCTTCAAACTTACTGTGATTCCTGTCATGTGGAGAGTATATGATTATGCAAAATCCAAAATGACTCCGTTATAAATATTCAACACCCATTCTGTCCAATATCAGTACCTGTGCAGACATTCACTGAGATATTATGCTGATCTTTTGCCTGATAATCAGTCCCTGGCAATAAATGGCATTTGATGCAACATTGCTGATTGCTGATTGCGAAGAATTTCATACATTTTACTCAAAGGAATGAAAGAATTTAGGTGTCATTTATGAGAGAGAATTTTATTGCTAATATTAGTATATAAATTCTATTCTATTTTCAATTCATGTTTAGTTGGTCTTTGTTTTGAAACAGTCCTGTCTTCTGTGACATCGCAACAACACACAAGTATGTCTGTTATGCTAATTTATGTAACTTGGTTAGGCTACAATGAGTGACACAGATGGAGCATTGAATTTAATTTTGTAAATTTTTGAACTACCTTATATTTTTCCTCAAAAATATCCACACTGAATGCAGTGGATTCTTTTTTCTTCTTCTTTTTTTAAATGTATTTTTAATCTATTTTTACAGTCCATTTTTATCACCCTCATGTTCCATCCACTGACAGTTCCATATTCCACACCTCCCCTGTGACAACCCATAGCGATAGGATCTTAATTTGAGAAGCTTCACTTCTTTCTTGTTTGCTTGTTTTGATTTTTGAGCCTAGGTTTCCTCTGTAGGCCTAGCTGGCTTGAAACTAGGTCTGACTACCAGGTTGGCCTTGAGATCAGAGATCCAACTGCTTCTGCTTCTATCCCCATACTGCTTCTTTCCTATAGTTGCTGAGACTAAAGTCTTGCACCACCAGACATGGCAGAATCTTGACTAATTAGTCAATACAAATAGAAGCTAGTATTTTGGGTTTACTACCCAATTTTCCACAGTGTAATGCTTGGGAGGGTATAATTAACTAACTGGAGATTTCTCTGTATCAGGTCAAAGACTTGCCCTCAGCATTCCATGGATAACCTGAAGGTTCAGAGGGAGTACTGTCTCAATTTTTCAAAACTTCAGCAGATTCTAAAGAGCGTGGACTACTGAGTGCATTTACAAATCCTGAGTACAGGATCTTCCATGTCTCAGCCACTTTCTTTCTGTGGAGAGCCAAAACACAGCTTTAAGGATGGCTGGATTGTTGATTGGGATCTATACTCATTTTACTATGTATTTGACAGATTGGACAACCTGAGATACAGCAGAAGATTGAATTGTGCCATGAAGGGCTCAGAGGTCTTCCAGACTAAGAGTCAGAGGAGCCACAAGTGTCCTAAAGAGATTTGGACAACAACAAAAACAAAGGTATAGCAGAGCCAGACCAACCCTCGACAAGTTTGCTCAGGGAGAAAGGCCTGGAACTTGAGACCTGTGATGGTGGAGGCTGCACTGACCAGGATCCTGCTTCTGACATTTACAGGAATCTAGGCTGCTGGGCTTGCCTTCAAAGGGCTTTTGGCCAGAAGAAGAAGTGAAAAAATCCACCAAGAATTCTGTTTGGGGCCCAGGATCCCTGATGCCTGCTAAGATTTGCAATTAGGGATCTTCTGTCAGTTCCTTTATTACAGCAAAGGAACTCACAAGGCAGCTGTGTCTTTGTGTCTACTACATGTTTGTTTGTTTGTTTTACAGCTTTCTTAATAAAAGTCTTGAAATGCAGGAAATTTGTATTCCTGAAATGGACCTATGTAAAAGGTGACGTGTGGAGTGGATACACATCAGGATACACTGTTCTCTAAACTAGACTCCAAAATAGATTTGTTGGCCAATTATCCCTTTTCCTTTGCATCTAATCAGTTTCCTATTATGTTTTACTCTAGACATCTGCATCCAGATTGATAGGATCTTACTTTGAGAAGTGTCACATACCTTTTTCCTGCTTGTTTTATCTTTTAAGCCTAGGTCACAGGACTAAATGGTGATTCTTTTAAACAGAAGTTTTCAGGTAGTCTTAGGAAACCTGGTTCTCATGTGTCCTGGAACTTAAGATAACCAGCACACAGGGAGAAACCTTGAGAACTTTGAGAAACCCCTGTGCTGAATCAACATGGATGATAACTGTTCTGAGAGTGTAGAGATTCAACGCACCCCAGAGATATCTAGAAATGATGGCAAACAGAGAGGAGCTGAAAACAAAATGAAATTATGTTTTGATCACATTTCTTGTATACTGGCACATGGGTGCCAGGGGTTTCATCCAGGGTTTCCTCCACGCCTTGTAAACAAAGGATCTCATTAGAGTCTCCCTTGCAAAGTCTGGATCCATTTGAAGAGTAAAGCATATAGAAACAAAGTCAACTATGTGTTTGCAATCAAGGTCTGATTTACTCTCAGCCTGCTGACAGCACAGCATCACATCTCCTGCACACTCACACTAGGATACCAAGAATTTTGGTCAGTGTATCGGTGCATGGGTTCCAGATCTTGGGTTTTCACAGAATTCCCCTGCATCTTGCCTGGTAGGGTCTGATTTCATTGGCAAAAGGATAGCACCTAGAAAGAAAATCACCTGTGTGGTTTGAAATCATTATGGAATTTCAGGGTGGAGTTGTTGACAGCCTAGTGGAATTTAGCTAGGCTGCAAGTCTCAAGTTGAAGTAGTTATTGGCTTGCAGCTCAGAGCCAAGAAACATTTAACCTTCTGGCCAGAATCATTTCCTGGCCAGGTTCATTCTCTGGGGGAGAAGAGTAGAGACCACAGAGTGTATTTCTCTGTGTAACCATGACTGTTCTCAAAATCGCTTTTACTTGATTACATCACAAATAATGCAAAATCCAAAACTTAAGGACACAACTTCAAGGGATTTATTGTTTAATTTGTAAAATGTAATCAGGTTCTTTGAAGTAGGAACACACCAATCAAAGCAGATCTCTTTGATCTTGAAAGACAAAGGCCTTTAATCTGGATATGGAGCAAGAAATTGACATAACTGTGTCATTGTGATTGTTTTTGTTTCTATGAGCCAGGGTTTGTCTGCAATACCACTGGCTGTATAGGAATGCATTTTGTAGCTCAGGCTGCTCACAGAGATCCAGCTTCAAGAATCATACCCATAGTGCTTGGATTAAAGGCACGAGTCACCACACCCAGCAGAAGACACACATCTTTAATCCAGAGATTGACTCTGGAACACACATCTTTAACTTGGGCAACAACTTCATCTTGAGGCCTATATAAGTGCACAGAGGAAGCATGTTTTCACATTGACTGCTTGCTCTCTCCTAGCTATCAAGTCTCATTGCTTAGCTGGCATTAGAGCTTGCATGTCTGTGATTCCATCTTCTACTGAGGACCAGCTGAGACATCCAGCTTCGGTGACTGAGATCTTCTGGATTCTTGGACTTTGCATCCTATCCAGTTCTTGTGGAATAACACAGGCTGCATCCTGTAATTCAATCTAATATATCGTCCTATCAGGAAAGAGAGAGTGAGTGAGAGATCATTTTATGTGATCTTTTTCTCTTGAAAGAAGGCATCCCAAATAGACTCGCTGGCCCATGAGCACTTTCCCCATTGCCGGTCTAATCAGTTGTCTATAATGTTTAACTCTAGACAATTGCGTGATGTTGAAAGATATTTCCTATCCATTCACTTTGAGATGGTGAGAGGCTAGTGATTAGAAGGGAGTGAGGAGGAGGATCTAGGGAGAGAGACACAGGAAGATGCATGCAGGAATCATGAGTGTGAAAGGGTAGAGATACAGGGTGCCAAGGTGGAATCAGAGGTAAATATATCTAAAAGTTAGACTATTGGGATAGAACTTTTAATATAGCAGATGGGTTTGTTATTACCTTATTGACATCTTGATTTTTTTAAAAATATATTTAAATCTAATTGGCAAATTAATTAATTAAGGGTTGAGAGTCTGTTCTTCTGGGAATTTGAGGCTCCTTTGATTGGGGAACAGTAGAACTGGTGTCCCACAGGTAGTGTGGCATGTTTGAAATGTGGGTCCCCTGCATATGGCAGAGAGAGAACTCAGCTGAGATGCTGAGAAAGCTAGTTGGAAGAGATTGCCTTAGAGGCAAAATGAGAGCACCTCTGAAGGAGACACTGTAGAGACACGGTTAGTGTCATATGAGGCAAGAGTGTCCAAAAAGTCTGGGCCCAAAGTGGCCCAGACTGCTCTAGAGAGTCCGTGGCATGGACCAGATTCTTGATAGCCTGTCTTGACCCTACCAAAGAGTTAGATTGCTGCCTCTGCCAAGGACCTCACTGAGCAGACTGGCTGTTTCTCCTGCAGTTATTGTGGGTGAGGAATGTGTTGGCTCATTTTTAAATAAAATACCATTACAGCATCCAGAGTGATAGCATTTTATGTTGAGAAGCTTCACTCCTTTTGTGTTTGCATGTTTTATTCTTTGAGCCTAGGTTATTCCGTATAGCCCTGGCTGTCCTAAAAGTAGGTCTGACTACCAGGCTGGCCTTGAGATCAGATATCCACCTGCCTCTGCTTCTATCCCCAATCTGCTTCATTCCTGTAGGTGCTGAGATAAAAGTTTTACACCACCAGACTGGGCAGAATCTTGCCTCCTTAGGCAATGCAAATAAATGTTAGTATTGTGGGTTTAACACCCAATTTACCAGAGTGCAATGCTTGGGAGGGTGTAATTAACTAACTGGAGACTTCTTTATATGAGGAGGTCAAGGACTTACTCTCAGCATTCCACGGATAATCTGAAGGTTCTGAGGGAGTTCTGTCTTAGTTTTGTCAAAAATTCAGCAGATTACAGAGAGCATGGACCACCAAGTGGACATGACTTGCCAGCCATGAGTTCAGGATCTTCCACATCTCAGCATCTTTCTTTCTGTGGAGAGACAAACCACAGCTTTGATGATGGCTGGATTGTTGATTGGGATCTACACCCCTTTTACTATATATTTGAGAGCTTAAACAACTTGAGACACAGCACCAGATTGAATTGTGTCATGAAGGGCCCAGAAGTCTTGCAGACTGAGAATCAGAGGGAGCCACAAGTGTCCTCAACAGATGTGGACAATAACAAAGTCAAACGTATAGAGAAGCCAGACCAACCCTTGACAAGTTTGCTCAGGGAGAAAGGCCTGGAACTTGAGAACTGTGATGGTGAAGGCTGCACTGACCAGGATCCTGCTTTTGACATTTCCAGGAATCTAGGCTACTGGGCATGGCTTCAAAGGGCTTTTGACTAGATGAAGAATTGAAAAACAATCACCCAGAACTCTGTTTGTAGTCTTGGAACCCTGAAGCCTGCTGAGACTTGTAATTAGGGGATCTTCTGTCAGCCCATGACAAAGCATCCCTTCCTCCTGAGGTTACCAGACCTACCTGGCTATTGCCAGGTAACGGTGGGGCGGGGCATAGCTGGCTGTTGCCAGGTAACTGTGGGGTGGAGCTTAGACAGAATCCTAACAAGGGGGAGGTGCCCCTGTAAGGGACGGCCTTGGTTATCTTAACTGGTGTGGGAAGCCCCACCCACTGTGGGCGGCACCATTCCCTGGCTAGGATCCCGGGCAGTGTGTGGAAAGGGGCTGAGCAGCAGCAGGCGTTCATTGCTCTTGGCGTCCTGATTATTTACACACCTGATGTGAGTGAGCAGCTGCTTCACACTTCAGAGTGGCATTGCCCACCATGAGGGACTTTACTGTGAACCGTGAGCTGGAATAAACCTGTTCTCCTGACAGAGTGTTTTATCAAAGCAGCAGCAGTGATTAAGATTCTTGTGAATTGACCTTTATCCATTCAAGGGGGTCACAATGAGAGGTAATGTTGTATTTAATTAGTTGACCTGAGTACTTGACAATATCAAGTCCAATTTCCTAATTTCTCCCCAGAAACTCTGTACCCCACACGTGTTCCTCTTTCTATGAGGGTGTGGCTCCACACCCCCACTCCTGCCTCCTTGCCCTGGCGTTCTCCTACACTGGGGCTTTGAGCTTTTATGGGACAAATAACCTCTTCTCTCCATTGATGCGCAAGGCCTTCCTCTGCTACATATAATGCCAGAGCCACCCTTAATACTAACATCTCCAGAAAAATAAATATATGCTTTCTCAAATATATATTCACATAATTCTCATGCTTGCTCTGCTTATTTTCTGACTCATAATTTATAATCACTGTGTGATTTTAGAAGGAGCTTTAATTATAAGACAAAGGCCTAGAGGAGCCAGACCAACCCTCGGCAAGCTTGCTCAGGGAGAAAATGCTGGAAATTGCGACCTGTGACGGTGTAGTCTGCTTCTGACCGTCCCAGGAACCTAGGATGCTGGGCATGGCTTCAAAGGGCTTTCAGTTAGAAGAAGAAGTGAAAAAAACTCACCCAGAACTCTGTTTGTAGTCTTGGAACCCTGAAGCCTGCTAAGACTTGAAATTAGGGGATCTTCTGTCAGCCCACGCCAAGGCATCCCTTCCTCCTGAGGTTACCAGACACAAGACGGTATAGTACAGAATAGAGTTTATTCAGGGCATGGAGAAGGGAGTCAAGAGGGAAGTAGAGGCAGAGAAAAGCAGAGAGAGGGAGAGAGTAGAGAAGCAGAGGCGGCCATGACCGTGTGGAGAGAGGGGGAGGGGAGAGGAAGGGTGGAGAGCCCAAGAAGGGGCAAGAGAGAAGCTGAGAGTGAGAGGATAAGGAGGGGGAGGGGCAAGCAGCCCCTTTTATAGTGCACCAGACCTATATGGCTGTTGCTAGGTAACAGTGGGGAGGGGCATAGCTGGCTGTTGCCAGGTAACTGGGGGTGGAGCTTAGACAGAATCCTAACAAGGGGGAGGTGACTCGGGGCGTGGCTGTAAGGGACAGCCTTGGTTGTCTTAACTGGTGTGGGAAGCCCCACCCACTGTGGGCGGTACCATTCCCTGGCTAGGATCCCAGGCAGTGTGTGGAAAGGGGCTGAGCAGCAGCAGGTGTTCATTGCTTTTGGCATCCTGACTATTTACACACCTGATGTGAGTGAGCAGCTGCTTCACACTTCAGAGTGGCATTGCCCACCATGAGGGACTTTTCTGTGAACCGTGAGCTGGAATAAACCTGTTCTCCTGACAGAGTGTTTTATCAGAGCAGCAGCAGTGATTAAGATTCTTGTGAATTGACCTTTATCCATTCAATGTGGTCACAATGAGAGGTAATGTTGTGTTTTGCTTAAAGAATTTTTTATTATATATTTTCTTATTTACATTTATTTTTTTGCTTTTTGTTTTTTGAGACAGGGTTTCTCTGTGTAGTCCTGGCTGTCCTGGAACTCACTCTGTAGATCAGGCTGGCCGCAAACTCAGAAATCCACCTGCCTCTGCCTCCCAAGTGCTTTTTTTAAACATTTTTTTTATTTTTATATTTATTTATATTTTTATATATTTTATATTATATATTCATAAGTTTATATTTATATTTTATTTACATTTCAAATGTTCTCCCCTTTCCCCATTTCCCCTCTGAAAACCCTCTATCCCATCCCCCCTCCCCATGCTCACTAACCCACCCACTCCTGCTTCCCTGACCTGGTATTTCCCTACCCTGGGGCAATGAGCCTTCATGGGTCCAAGGGCCTCTCCTCTAATGGATGTCCGACCAGGCCATCCTCTGCTACCCATGTGGCTGGAGCCAAGGGTCCCTCCATGTGTACTCTTCAGTTGGTGGTTTAGTCCCTGGGAGCTCTGGGGTCACTGGTTGGTTCATATTGTTGTTTCTCCAATGGGACTACAAACCCCTTCAGCTCCTTGGGTCCTTTCTCTAGCTCCTCCATTGTTGACCCTGTGCTCAGTTCAATGGCTGGCTGAGAGTGTCCCCCTCTGTGTTTGTCATGCACTGGCAGAGCCTCTCAGGAGACAACTATATCAGGCTCCTGTCAGCAAACACTTGTTGGCATCCACAATAGTGTCTGGGTTTGGTACATGAACTGGTTACTGGCCCCAATATGCTTGCATTACCCTAACTCACCCAAACTGTTATTGCAACAACACTGAAGGTAAGAGGAGGCCCTTTGTCCACAGTCCAGCTATGCTGGCAGGTCTCGAGGTAGCCACAAGATGGCTCACAAATTTGGCCAGAGTGTATGAAAAAATACAAGAGAGAAAATAAAAGCCTTACAGCTTTTTTAGATTGTGTCATGGAGACATTTTTGACAATACACCCCCCATGGATCCTGAATCACCAGAAGCAAAGGCAGCAGTGGCTTGAGATTTTGTCAGTCAGGGAACACCAGCTATGAAGACAAAGCCCCAGAGGGTGGAGTAGTTAGGAAAGAGTTGTCTAAGAGATTTAAGGACAGTGGCAAAGAGAGTATTTAATGGAGGACAGACTGCAGAGGAGACGCAGATGAGAGGACAGAAGCAACAGACTGGAAACCTGGGAAAGACCCTGTTGTCAGCCAAGGCCAAATCAGAAGACCATAAGTGATGCCTAAAAAGGACGTAAGGGGGCCCTGAGAATCAAAATTGCCCCCACCACAAGACCAGGGTTACCCTAAAAGTAAAAAGGAAACCCACCAGCTTTTGTTGATAAAGTTCAACATTATGTCTTACTAAAACCTACAGATAGAGTCTCTCCATCTGTTTATAAATGAATTATCAGTGGCAACAGAATCAAAATAAAAATGCAGGACTTCTTATTTGCCTTGAAAAATTCAGATTATTTAAGACACTGCTAAAAAGGGCCTTACTCTACCAACTTCAGGTGACCTTTGTAGACCTGGGGAATGCATACTCAGACCAGGGCTCCTGTCATAAGCCAATGGCCAATGTGACACCAATTAATCAATCAATCAACCTAGAGTCAGTCACGAACCTTCAGTTCACAATCAATCAGCAATCAATCGAGTCAGGTTTTGGTCCAGTGAAGACCAAAATAATTGAGTAATTATCAGTTTTTTAATTATATTGATCGTTGATAAATTATCGATTGATTCATCATGTGTTAAATATTGATCATTGATTAATATTCAATCAATTGATTACTATTTATTGATCATTGATTCCTTGACTGATTGGGAGCTCATTACTGGCTGGTGATCGACTGCCTGTCTGTTATTCATCACCAATCAAGTGATTGACTGGCTGGTGGACATTTGATTGGACCCTGACTGAATACTGATCGATGGATGATCAGTTACTGATTGATTTGTGTTCATTTCCAATTACTGATCTCTTATGGATGACCAATTGACCTCCTGGTTAAAGATGATGGCAGAATGTCTCATTGCCAGCCTCCGTCTTGAATGCCCCCAGCATAACTTCCCAACTGACCTGCTGCCACACCCAGACCTCACTGCATGGGCCTCTGTATGACTGCTCAGATAGATGCATGAGTAACGAGATTCACAAAAGGCAGCAACCTCATTCCGGATGGACAGAGGTATGCTGGGACAACGGTGGTGTTAAATACTGAGATCACATAGGCAAAACTACACCCAGCAGGAATGTCAGCCGAGAAAGCTGAACTGGCAGCTCTGAAAAAGACATTAGTGCTAAAAAAGGATATTAATGACATTAAAGCCACTTCCTGTGGTGTACGATCACTTCCTATTATATCACAGTCACATTCTGTCAAGACACAGCCACTTCCTATGACAGTGGTGGTCACTTATGGCCATTGAATGGGCACTTCCTCTTAAAGCGAGCCAATTCCTGTGATGTACACTCACGTCCGATTATGGCCAGTCACTGCCTGTCACATCACTGCCACTTCCAGGTGTAGTACAGTCACTTACTTCAAATGGTCACTTCCAGTTCTGATGTGTCTGCTTCCTGTGGGATCATAGACTTAGGCATGTCCTCCACATTGTGGTCAGGTCATCTTTTCGCCACAGTCAAGACACAGATGGCTGGTGTGCCATTGCTACCTCTCATATCCACGGGGAGGAAAGGAGTCTTCTGATGAGCAAGGATAAACTCCATTCCAGAGAGCAACAAGACAGCCCCGAGAGTGGCTCCTAGAAATTGGGCTCCTCATGTCCTTGACTGCACCAGACCCAGGAGACCACACACTGTATGATCAGACAAAAAACCCGTTGATGTTTCAGTGCTGTAGGAGGTGAGGGAGGACAGCTAACTGACTACTAATTGTGTGAGAGAAAATGGGTCTACACAGAAATAGAGGAAGAAATTAGAGACTTTCTAGAGTTCATTGGAAATGAATGTGCAACATGTACAATCTCATGGAACATAAAAAACATGAAAGTGGGGCTAAGAAGAAAGTTCACAGAACAAAAAATGCCTACATGAAAAAAAATTCAGAGCTTTCATGCTAGTAATTTAACTGCACACTTTAAAGACTATAACAGAAGAAAATGAAAACAAGGAGGAGACATCAAGAAATTATAAATTTGGGGGTTGAAATCAATAAAATAGAAAGAGAACAATTCCAAGAATTAATGAAACATGGAGTTAGTCTTTTGAGTCTTTTATTTGACAAGATAAACAAACCTTTATTAAAAGATAAAGAATATACGATTTTATGAAATCTAAAATGAAATTGGAAGTAAAATAACAATTAAGAAATCCAGGGAATGGTAATGACATAGTTTTAAAAAGGGTACACTCCACCAAATTGGAAATTCTGAAAGAAATGGATAATTTCCTCAATAGATTCCACATACCAAAAATAAATGAAACTAAGAGAACCAACTTCAACAGACATAAACTAGGAAAACAGAATTCATCACAAATATGCCACCAATACAATCAAAGGACATGAGTTTTAGGGTGGAATCCTACAAGACTTTCAAAGAGGTTTTAACAAGAATACACGTCAGTGTATTTAACAATATAAAAGCCAAAGAAATATTAGGCAATTTATTTTCTGAACCCATGATGACTCAATATCCTGTCAGTAAAGACTAAGCAATAAAACAGAATTACAGACCAATTTTCCATAAAACCATAGAAGCAAAAATACTTAAGAGAAAAAACAAATACAATAAAATACAAATCGCATCAGAAGATCATCCACTGTGATCAATGAGGAAGGCTTCATTCAAGAAACACAGTGATGATTCAACATAATGGAATTAAAATGTAAGAAAAAAGAAGAACTGATCATCTCATGACATGATGTAAAATTTTCTGACAATATTCAACACCACTTTATGAAAAAATTCATGCAGAGATTAAGGATATAAGGGGCATGCCTGAACATAAAAATGTCACTTTACAGGAAGTCTAGAGCAACCTTAAGTTAACTGGAGGGAAATTCAAATTAATTCCACTAATGCCAAAACTAGAAAAGATGTTCCATTCTCTCTATGACTATCTATTCAATATATTATGTAAAAGTTAGGTAGAGCAATAAAACTGAAGGAGAGGAAGATAATATAAATTAGAAAGGAGGAAGTAAAATTATCTTTCTTTGCAGCTGATATGTTAGTTTCCATAAGTGAATCAAAACTTCACAAAGGCAATTGCTAGAGCTGATGAACACTGTCAGCAAAGTTGTTGGATACATGAATAACTAAAAAAGAAAATACAAATTAGTGGCCTTTGTATGTAAAAATGAGCTTGCAAATGCAAATAAATGGAGAGATATCATAAAATTTGAATTTATTGTTGACACTCCTCAATTTTTTTTACATAATAAATAACCTTGAGTAACTCAATATAGGTGTGTTGGCTAAGTACATACCAAAATATTTTTAGTCACAGATTTCTGAAGGTTCTCAAAATCTACTGTGATAAGCAAAGGCTTTAATAGATTAATTACATGCTAAAGAGTTTACACTTGTATAAAGATATTAGAAAATACAAAACTTTAACCCATTAACGACATTTATGATGTTTCTCTGCATTATGACATTTTCTTATGGTTTCTAAGATTACTGCTACATACAAAGGCTTTCTTTACCAAATTGCACATTCATAGCATTTCTCTCCAGGATATGTTCTTTTATGCATTCATAGATAACTCTTGTGAAAATGTTGTATCACACTGATTATGTTTATAAATTTTCTCTTCAATATGTTTTCTATAGTATATTTAAATATTACTATGATATACAAATGTTGGGAACAAGCAAAAGAAACTTGCTCTAAGTACTGCAATTTTGTTGCCAACCTCCATTTAATCATGAACTGAAACAAATTTCAAGTCCCAGGTCATAGGGGACCTGCATAATTTAACGATATTCAGCAAGATTTCATGATTTAATTTTGTTCCTCAAAACATAATGACTGTTCCTAACCATAATTTCTGTTATTCATGTTTTATTCCTAAAAATAAAATGCCTGTTACTAACTACAAAAGAACAATTCGGTGTGATAGGATAAACCATAAACCTACATTCTGTATAATTTGACATCGAATAACAACAGTAGAAAATCCCACTTGGTAGGAAATATACCTGTAACAGCATGTATGTTCATAGTTTTTAGTTTTGAAATCTATATCAGTTTCTGGCTCAGGGCAGGGACAGGATCGGGTGATTCAGATAAGCTTCTAAATATATTTTCTAGTCCAGATTAATCAGTAACTACTTGACTACAAAAGATTTTTATTATTTGCCATGTCCTTGTGTTTGAATTATGTTGGAACTCAGGGGATCCCATAACATTAAGGTTTTACCACATTGCTAACATTCAAAGTATTTCTCTACAGAATGAATAATTTCATAATGATGAAGACTATAGAGGTGTACAAAGGCTTCATTATACTAAACACATTCATGAGGTCTCTCTCTAACACATTCTTTCAAGAAAATGAAGACTACAGATCTGTGCAAATTCTTGACCGCATTAAATTCACTCACAGTGTGCCTGTCTTATCATTTCCATTGCTATGTAAAGTCACAATGAACAAGACAACTCGTATAAAAGCGATCATCTAATTGGGGCTGGTTTACAGTTTCAAAGGTTTAGTCCATTTCATCATAGCAGGAAGAATGCCAGGAATGAAGGCAGACATTGATGCTGGAGAGGAAGCTGGGAGTTCTACACCTTGATCCAATGGCAGCTAGGAAAAGACTGTCTTCCAGGGACCTTCAGCTCTTCAGTACCTGTAGGAATTCCAAAGCCCAACCACACAGCAATGCACTACCTCCAACAAGGCCACATGACAGCATAATGCCACTCACATAGATGTCATATTAAATTACCCCATTCCACTGCCTGGCCTCATATTATTGTTCAAACGAATTAGTCTTTGGGGATCATACTTAAACATGGAGAATACATGAGTGACAGCTTCAAAAGTCCCCATTATCTATACCAGTCTCAAAAATGTTAAGAGTCCAAAGGACAAAGAGTCTTATGATATGAATCCTGTCATGTAATCATGTACAAAAACATAAAAGCACATCATATACCTCCAAATTCACAGTATTCACTTCACCATTCCTAAAGGCAGCATGAAGAAATAGTGGAATTAAATAAGACCCAAGCCAGCTCAACAGTCTCCAAACTCTTCATCTCCATATGTGTTGTCAAAGTGTTCTTCAGATCTTCAACTCCTTTCTGCTTTATTCAATGCAGCAGAATTTTTTGTGTACTTTTTAGTCCTGGAAAGCAGTTTTCCTGAGCATTAACACACAGTTCTAACATCACATAATTTTGGGGTCTTCTTGATTCAATGTCCAGGATCCACACATGCTCATCTCCACTCTTTCGAAGAGATTGGGTCACTTCTCCAGTTCTGCCCTCTGTATCACTCTAAGCTCTGTTTGATTCCACTCTCCTATACCTTTTGTTCTTGCTGCTCATCCCATTGTACATGCATCTCCACTATGCTGGGTTCTTCTACTGCAACTAAGTTTGACCAAAAGCTTTTTGACACTTCCTTTGTCAATGCAATTAATGTAAACCTCTTTACCTTAAACTCTAGGAGATTATTCAAACAAAGGAAATAGGCAACATTCTTTGCCAAATCATCATAAGAACCATCTCTAGAGTTGAAATAATCCTAACCACCGATCTCTATGGTTAATCCTAATCCAATGGCCTCTTAACTCCCACTTAATTCATGATTACATTCATTAGATTTTTCTCCAGCCTGTGTTCTTTCATGTCTTTGGAGATGACTGCATGTTGCAAAGGCTTTACCACATTGACTACATTTATAAGGTTTCTCTCCAGTATGTGTTCTTTTATGTCTTTGGAGAATACTCTGATGTGAAAAGGCTTTACCACACTGATTACATTCATAAGGTTTCTCTCCAGTATGTGTTCTTTTATGTCTTTGGAGAGTACTGCGCTGTGCAAAGGCTTTACCACATTGATTACATTCATAAGGTTTCTCTCCAGTATGTGTTCTTTTATGTGTTTGGAGAGTACTGTGACCTGAAAAGGCTTTACCACATTGATTACATGCATAAGGCTTCTCTCCAGTATGTGTTCTTTTTGATATTGGAGATGACTGGTTGTTGCAAAGGTTCTATCACATTGATTGCATTCATAAGGTTTCTCTCCAGTATGTGTTCTTTTATGTCTTTGGAGATCACTGGGTATTGCAAAGGATTTACCACATTGATTGCATTCGTAAGGATTCTCTCCAGTATGTTTCCTTTTATGATATTGGAAAGTACTGTGCTGTGCAAAGGCTTTACCACATTGACTACATTTATAAGGTTTCTCTCCAGTATGTGTTCTTTTATGTTTTTGAAGATAACTCAGTCTTGCAAAGGCTTTACTGCATTGATGACATTCATAAGGTTTCTCTCCAGAATGTAACATTTTATGTCTTTGTAGATTCCTGAGATTTGCTAAGACTTTACCACATTGATTACATTCATATGGTTTCTCTCCAATATGACTTCTTACATGCCTGCAATGATAATTGACACATGTTGAATCTTTACAATATTCATTAACGTGATCAATCGTTTTATCAATATGATTTAAGATTATAGTTTTGTCTAATGGTAAAGATGCATTAGATCTTAAGGTTTTATTACTTCATATGTTCATGGTGATCTCTATCTCTTTTGGGGTTGCACAATATATGTGTGATGGTTATTACATGACTCCTATTTATAACATACTTTTTTATATGGAATTTTTCTATGATGTATTTCTCCTATCTGAAGAAAACTGGAAAAACCCAGAATTTTAAAAAACTGATTTCATTCATAATTTTTCCTGTGGTATGAATTACACCACATTTGACACTGAACCAGGACAAGTAGAAGAATTTCCAAGTTCCTAGTACTCGTAAAAGTTTTCTATGGTATGATTTTTGGGATTTTCCCAGTAAAATTAGAAAGCCAATTAATTGGAAATGTCTAACAAATTCACAAAATATATCGAAGGCAATAGGCTACATATCTTCTTAATCTTTTTGAATAAAAATGTAGTTTGTTTCTTTCAATATCCCTGTGGTTTCATGGAATTTATTCATTGTGACACATGATAGATCTACTAAAAGAAGAATAACAACTGAAAGGTTTCCACATTGCATTCACACAATTTGAATTTTTGTTTCTCATAAAATGCAGTATATAGTTTAATGTCTCACAACTACACAATTCTTGATTCTCATAAACTGCCCTCTCAACAAACTTGACAATGTCACTACAAGAATGTGAGTATCACCAACTTTACTATGGACTATTTGCCTATTAGAAAGTTTCAGCTATAAATTTATCACAATTTAATGTGCAATATCTAAGTATTATGAGACTATACAGATCGGCAAGTTCACAGCATAGTTTTAACGGAGCCACACTTCAAATTGATAAACAAAACAGATAACTGAATTTGAGGTACATAGTTTGGTAAAAATAGTATATTTATAGCCACACCTAAACAATTGATTTTTTGTTAATTTTTGCTTTTTTCAGAGCTTCCAGAACATAATAACTTTTCGGCCGAGGCATAATTGTATCAGCTTGCACATGAAAATTACCTTTCATGTCTTCTAGAATTTTCACAATGTTCTTCAATATGATGGTCTTCCCAATTGTAGCCTAAAAGACCATAGCAGAAAATGAATGATTTATTATTAGAAATAAGGTAAAATTTAAGTTCTGTGAATTTTCACAGCGTTGTGAAAGCTATCATGAAAACTCAGCAAACCCATTTTATTCAGCTCAATCTTTATTGTTACCAATTGAAATAACAGAAGGTCATCAATAACCAAGAAACATTTGCTTCCTTATTTGGAAAATGAATTCACAGTCTTACCTATAGCAGTGAGATTCAGATACGTCTCCAACATCACATCTTTGTAGAGACTCTTCTTGGAAGAATCCAGCATATCCCACTCTTCCATAGTGAATGTCACAAGCACATCATCCAAAGTCACTGCATCCTAAAATATCCCATATATGTGTACAACAGAAAGAAGTATATGGATATTACTGTGAAGTAAATGTATGCTTCTTTGAAAATATATTAATTTAGTTCTAGTGCTTCCTCCACTTATTTTATGACTCAGAATTCATCATCTAGTCACCATATCATTTTTGAAGCAACTTGCATTATAAGATTCACCTTTGTTGCTTGTGAATACTCGGAATAGCATATAGCCTTTCAAGAGAAATGCAATTGAGAGGGAGATGCAAGAGAAACATATCAACAGTATTTAGCACACATCTGAAAACTTGTATGAACAATTACTAAATATAAAAATGATGGGCAAGCTGGGTGTATTTTTTCATGTCTTTAATCACAGAGGTGCAGACAGGTTTATATCATTGAGTTGGATACAAGCATAGTCTATTTAATGTGTTACAAGACAGAGAAAGTTATATGTTCAGACCTTCAGTCCCCTGCAAAAAAATCAACCAAGGAAACAAAAATGATAGAGAACTCACTGTTCCTTACTTACCTTTCTACAAAAAATTATACATTCACTGGAGTTCTGTATTCATTTTGCAGAACTGTTAATTGCACTAGTTTAAACTGCACCATTAATACAATTTTACCAAAATGAAATGCATGTTTAAACAGTTCCAAATGTACAGATGAAAATACTAGTAATGAAAACGTTGATCATAAGTAAGCAACAGAGGGCAGGAGAAAGAGTTTAGCAGTGGAATATTCTTTCTGGTCTTCAACATAATGGTTGTCAATTTCTTCCATACACATAGGAATGAACAACTAACTACCCATTTCTTTAATATCAAGGGTTCTGTGCCCATCTTCTGACAAAAGTAAAGATGAGGCATACATGATATGCATATCCATGCACACAGAGTAAATACTACAATTTATTCAAAAATTCCAGAAAAAAAAAGAGTGAGGCAGAGTAGTATACACCTGGAAACAATGATTCTGAAGCCTCAGATAGTACTGATGTCATGAAGATAGGCTATCATGAGAAATAGAATATAAACAATGTAATTGACAAAATTTCAAAATTAAAGTTTTGGATGAAGAGTTGCACAAAAGCATATGTTTATTGTGTTAAAGCATTTCAATTGGCTTTTGTTCTTTCTATATCAACTATCAGGACAGGAACGGCTTCACAGAGAAAAAAATTTGAAAAACAAAAACAAAAGGAATAAAATTAAAAATATTAAGCCACAAGGCTTGCAAAATAGCTTATACTTAAATAGCAAATATTTATACTGTATCTTAGGGACAGAGTCCAAATGGTGACTGCATAGGAGCATGAGAAAAAAGCAGAAGGATCTGTTTAATCACAACACAGTAGATACAAAGAAAATAATTATCTTGTCCAAAAGAAACGCAGGGGGACACATGTAGCAGAGACTGAGGGAAAGCCTAAGGGAAACTTGACTAACAGGAAAACCATCTTAAGGGCAAGCTCCAATCCATGACATTATTATGGATACTTTGCTATGCTCACAGAAATGAGCCTTGATAATTATCCACTGAGAAGATCCACTCAGAAACGGACTGAAACAGATGCCGAGATACAGAGTCAAAAATCGAATGTACTGGTGGGACTCGTATGAAGGAGTCAGAGGAAGGAATGAAAGCGCTGAAGAAGATAGGAACTCCACAAGAAGACCAAAAATCTCAACTAACCTGTATTATTGGGGACACAGAGAGAGACAGAGACATCAGCTAAATAGCACCCAAAAGCTGGACAAAGAGCTCCTGGCACATAAGTAGCAGAAGTTCAGATTAGTCTCCATGAGGGTCCTCCAACAACTGGAACATGGGCTGCCCCTAAAGCTGCTGCATATCTTTGGTATCTGGTAATTGGCTCCAAAATCTGGCCTCAGTGGGAGAGGATGCACTTAACCAGGCAGAAACTTGAAGCCCCACGGTGTGGGGATACCCAGGGGACCCAATCAATTCCATTCTGACCCGGGATGCTATACGCTTATGTTCATCCTTTGATGAAAATGCATTGAGTCTACAGTGATTCTAATAGTCTACAGGAGCTCCTACACAGTTCAAATGTCTAAAGTGTGGACTGACACTCAAGGCAATATCTCAAAGTCAAATCTTATAAAATCAAAAAGCAAGTCATGTCTTTCTGACATACAATGGTTTAGAATACACCTTCGTCTTACAGTAGACAGGAATATACACTTCTTGTTCAAACATATGACATGGCTGCCAGGAAACAAAGTAGGTTTCTATAAAATTTACAACACTATTTTTATCCCTCATGCAATTTACACAGTTGTCCCTAACAAATACCAGTGATAGCTTACCCTCTCTCATGACTATGTCTCCTGGTGGATTGCTAAGATGATATCTTCCTGCCTGACACTTCTCCCAACTTTCAACATTAGCAAGCATTCCCTCTTGAACATACCCACAAAACAGGTCAGTAAAGGGGGCTACACTCAGCCAACATCCAGTAAAAATACAGACAACAAAAAGTAACTCAGGAATAAAATTACCAGCCAAACCAGACAAACCCAGAGACCAGTTTCTAGACCTATTATTGCCCCCAAACTAGGTACTTATGCATCATAATTGGAACATAATAAAGATAAGACAGGGAAATATGCCACCAAGTAATCCAATTTGTCCTGTCTCGGCAGATCCTCAAAAATTAAAACATGCAAGAGATCTGATACAAAAGAGGTTGTTTTATGGAAAGGAAAGGAGTGAGAACCTGGGGAGGAAAGGAATGAGAACCTGGGGAAGGGATAGAGACACACAAGAGGACCTGCAGACCAGAACACATATAAGGAGCAGAGAGAACATGATCAAAGTAGAGAAAGACTTTAGAGCAGACATGTGTAGAGATCAGAAACAGGGAACAAATACAGAGAGCAGCTGAAGCTATTGCTCCATGTATATAAAGCACACCTGAAAACTGCAACTGTTAATGGAGGCAGGTAATGACTTAAGCAGGTGCTAAGTCCCTGAGTGCAGACCATTGAAATTGCTAGCACATGGAATACTACAGAGGCAAGTTTCACACACCCAACAGGGAAAGAAAGATAAATAGTGTAACTGTACTTATTGGTCAAAAAATATTTGGAATCTAAAAGATTCCAGGCAATAAATAACCAGGAACACTGCAACAAACCAAAAGCAAATAGTACAATTGACTGTAATAGAAGGAGAATATCAGCTCAAAGGTCAAGAAAATAGTTGTAATGAAATCATAAATGAACAATTTCTAATAAGACAAAGATTCCTATTAAGGTACATGAAGCATCCAAAATATCAAATAGATTGAAACAAAAAAAAATACCCTTGCCACACAATATTCAAAACACTATACATGTAAAGAATTGTAAAAACTGCAAAAAAAAAAAGTCACGTTAAAATGGGACTATTAGATTCATACCTGCCCTCTCAATGTGCCGTGTAAAATACAAAATGTTTTGGACATGTGTTGCAGAATCAAAAAAAGCAGTCTTGGTGTTTCTACAAGCTAACCAATGGTCCATCTGATTTGGGAAGATTTAGCCATGATAGTGGATATATTCAGAGGACACTGCCTTATTGAGAAAGTAAGAAGCACCACTAGAAACCTCACACAGAGTCACATCTAGCTGATGTTTCCCATCCAACCCCTGATAGGACCCTCCACCCCAGCACCCCCACTGCTCAGCCACCTGATCCTCCCCATTGTGGGCAGATATCCTGTGTTTACCATGTCTCAATTTCAGAGCTTCCTTGAGGTCCCCTCACAGCACAGCATGGAACAGCAGAGCTCAGAGCAGGAAACAGTGAACTATCCTGTCCTGCACACCCACAGGGAACTTTCAGAAAGGTACCCGGAAGATCACGCCTTTTTCTGTGAATGGCAGGTCTGTCTGGAGGTCTGGATTGGCCAGTAAGCCTGACCACTCCCCAAGGTTAAAGTGTGCTTGTAGTCCAGGGCCAAACTTTTTCCCAAACCTTAGGAGTGGCTCACACTCCATTAGCCTTTGTGCCCTGCCTTGCAAGAGGACTTTCACACCAAGCAGCCCTATGGAAGGACCCCACTATTCCACCTCAGGTTATTCAGCTGCCTGCTCATCCCCTTGTAAGCAATGACCCTGCACTTTCCAGGACCTAAATTCAGACCTTGCCTGAGCTTTCCTCACAGCACTTGCCTTCCTCTTCCTGTAATCAAGGTAAATAAGTTGCATAGCCCATTCCTCAGGTGCACTGAAGATATCAATCTGACTCACAAGGGGAAGGGTGCCCAGGCTATTAACTTTAAGTAGTGACTTTAGGAAACAAGAGTTTTCTTTTCTGGCTTCATGCTGGGCTCAGGGAAATTGCAGCTCCGTTTCACTGGAAGATAAGTCCTTGATTTTGAAGTTTCCCTTGGCCTTGGCAGACAGCCATTATTAGAAGAAGAGGACAACTGTCTCTGAGACATTATAATAATTCTTCTTTCTACATACACAGAAAAATTCACCCTCTCTATGAGATATTTTGATCTAGAGAATCTGTACTAACACAACTGTGGGTTTTTCCCCACCTTGTCATTGAGAAAGATGTGCTGACTATAAGTAGTGTTCCACACTGTTTGTCATCTGTTTCCTGGTTTTCCCCCGGGTTTTATTCATATGTATCATCTAGTAGAATGGAATTGTATGAAGCCATATAGCAAACACATGTTTCCTAAAATCCCTCTTTAATGTTAAGAGCCTGTGCTCTTAACTGGGCTCCTTCTTCTGATGGGCCAGCTTTATACCTCCAGTGGAAGTCAACTAACAGGTTATCTCCCTAGATGTCAGAAAGAAAGGAAAGTGCTGTGCTGAATTCTCAAACAATCTATGAATTCAGGTCATGATGAGTGCAGGATCACTGCCCACAAAGGGGAAGAGAAAGCAACTGAACAACCCCTAACAGCCTCAGTTGCAATGGTGTCCTCCACCAGGGCTGGGTGGGAGTGCAGATGGATGACATTCTTGGAGGACAGGCACAAATGCTATGGGAGTGCAAACCTGACCTGAGATATAAGAATGTTCTAGCACACGACTGGAAGCACACTCTAAACTTGAGGACAGGTAAGACTCACTGGCCAATCAAAAATACCAGGCAGACGTGCCAATCAGACTGAGAGGGAGGTTCTTCCTGGTGTCTTGTTGAAGTTTGTTTTAGCTTAACCAGCTTCAATGACTCTCTGTGTCCTGCTTTGAATGATGTTCTTGGCTGCTGTGTGGTGACCTCAAGAAAGTTCGATTATTGACACATGTAGAGCACAGGGTGTATCTCCATGAAGAGGAGAAAGTGGATGAGCACTGGAGCTGGGGTGGTGGGTCCTCCCTGGCGCTGGATGGGAAGCATCAGTCACATGTAGCCAGATGTGGCCATCTTTGAGGTCCCTTGTGGTGCTCCTCATTTGGTACATCAGGTGGTGATCTCTGAATAACTTCACTACCATGGCTGAATCTGCTCAAACCATTTGGACCAGGGGCTTTGTTGAAGAAATGTCATGGGCAGGATGCCAAACATGGACAACCCTAGTATCTTTTGATTCTTATACAAGTCCTGCCCTCAGCATTTGCCACTTATGTGTAAGATCCTCCTGCAGTTAATTGTGTAAATCTGTTAAAAGGCATCTCATACATTGGGGAGCACTGCCATATTAACCTGTGATGGAGAAGAGTAGAATTTATAATGTAAAGGACTTACCAAGCTTAGGAAATAGTAACAGTAAGTAGCATTTATTTGATAGAGGACTGCCTCAAAAACACCCCACAGATGAGTAGTGTGCTAAGCAGTCTGGCTAGAGACTAGGATGCTAGGATTCACATATTTGTTCACCAGGTTTGTCTACATATATGGCTGCAAACCATAGCAGGTGAGGCAACTGTAATGTACAAAACAAATGTCCATTTGCTTGGCACATGCCCATAGCAAAAATCACGACAGTAATAAGGATTTCCATGAGTCATTACAACATCATAACCAACAGTAAGGCCTGGTGTGCCTCAAGTGCCCATTTTCTAATTGGGAAAAGCATAGTTCTGCCTCAGTGGAAAGACTACACTAGCTGACAGCCATTTGAGAGGGAAAAACACCTATGCACTCGCAGTCAGGAGCTGAGTACGACTGTCTTCTGAAAGGCTCTAACAACAACTGAGACAGATGCAAATACTTACAGCCAATCATTGGACTCAGGTCAGAGTCAGGGGAAGACTTAGGGGAAGGAATGAAGCGGCTCTGAGAGACGCCAATCCCTTAAGAAGACCAACAGTGTCTAGTGACCCAGATCCCCGGGAGCTCACAGAGACTAAGCAATCAACCACAGAGCATGTATGGACGGTTGCATGGCCGCAGGAACATATGTAGCAGAGGACCACATTGTGTGTACTCAGTGGGAGACTATACACCTAATCCTGCAGAGACTTGATGCCATCAAGGAGAATGGCGGATGTGAGGTGGTTCTGGGGGCGTGGATAGCAGGAGTGGAGGTGGGGTGATGGAGCACCTCTCAGAGTAAAAGGGGAGGGGGATGGGGTAAAGAATGCTGGGAGGTGGAACAGGAGAGTTGGGCGACATTTGTAATGTAAGTAAAAAAAATCACAATTGAGAGGGGTTTGGAGAGAGAGAGACAGAGACAGAGACAGAGACAGAGACAGAGAGAGAGGCTATTGTATAGAGGGCTAGCCTTATCCAGCATGTCTTTCCATAAGGTCCGCATGTATGTAGACTGACATAGCTCTTCTCAAACCCAGGCACACACTTGGCAGAGACAATAACAGCCTGGGGCCTGGGCCTTGGGATCTTTTCCTGAGGCCACAATGTACTGAGAATAAAATAGAGCTCCTTGTCTAAAGCCAGGAATATGCTAGGAGAGCGGGTAATGGTCTGGGGCCAGGGCCTTCAGGACATTTTGTATCCTCAGAGCCCAACTCTGTCCACCATACAGGGCTGCGGTTGTCAGTCCTAAGGCCACTGTAGGCTTGGGCAGTAATGTTCCTGAGATATGGTGTATTCTCCTAGTGCAGCATTGTTGAGACTCCCGCACCCAGTGTGTCCTATTGTTTGATAGTTTCTGCTGTCTTCATAGAAGTCTCCCATTTCCTTTTTCCCTCTGTAAGTAGTTCACAAGATGCTCTTCTTAAGAGCTTTACTTAGTCTATGACATGGCTTCTGCAGAACCTCCATCACAACTTAGACACGTACTTTTTGCATTTTAAAGGTGTATTTCAAAAGAATTATATATTTTTATATTTATGTTTTTATAAAAATATATTTTATATTTATATATTTATAAATATATTATATAAATATATGTATATTATATAATTACATTTAAAATATAAAATAAATAATAAATACAAATGTATATGATATATAAATACATAAATATATACATGAATATATGAATAAATATGTAAATATATATGGTATACTTAAGAGCTTTATTCAGCATAATGCATGACTTCTGCCAGACCTCCCCACCACAACATTTATACATAGTTTTTCTTTTATTTTAAAGATTTATTTTAAAACGTTTCTATATTTTTATATTTATATTTTTATTAAAATATATTTTATATTTATATATTTATATTTCATAATTATGTCTTTATATTTATAATTTATTTAAAACATAAAATATAAAATATAAAATTTATAAAATATAAAATACTAAAAATATAAAATATATAAATATATATAAAATACAGAAATACATAAACACATAAATGTATATTTAGATAAATATGTAAATATATACATTATTCTTAAGAGCTTTATTTAGCATAAGGCATGGCTTCTGCAAGAGCTCTGCAGCACAACTTTGATACCTTCTTTTTATTTTAATGATTTATTATACATATACATACACAAACACACACATATACATATATATATGTATATATATATTCCATATTCCATAAATATGGACAGTCTCCTGCCACTATTTAAATTGTGCCAATTTACATATTTTATTAGCATACAAAAGAAAATCTATATAAATATTATATATAAATATTATGTTTTCAAATAATATATTACATGTAAATATTATATATGAATATTATGTATAAACATTATATACAAACTAAAATCTGACCGAATGCCTGGCGTGTCTCCGTAGATATCCACTCAATATCTGGAAGGCGACTCCTGGCGACAGTTTAGCTAAAACTGCGCATATTCCCTGCGTGCGCTGGATGCACGAGGACACATCAACAGCGTCCACACATTGCCATCACCACACACAAGCATTTCTTGGGTGTGCACAGTTCACCGAGTTCCAGAAAAATGACAGAACCGCCATGATTGTGGGCATCACTGACAGGGGAGGTGGGCGGGGCTCAGCGCAACTGGGTGTCATTGTGGGCGTCACTGACAGAGCAGGTGGGTGGGGCTCAGTGTACCTGGCAGTCTTTGTGGGCATCACTGACAGGGGAGGTGGGCGGGGATCTGTGCTACTGGGCATCATTGTGGGCGTCACTTATAGGGGATGGGGGCGGGGTTCAGTGAGACTGGACGTCATTGTGGGAGTCACTGACAGGGTAGTTGGGCGGGGCTCAGCGCTACTGATCATCATTGTGGGCGTCAGTTATAGGGGATGGGGGCGGGGCTCGGCGCTACTGAGCATCATTGTGGGCGTCACTTATAGGGCATGGGGGCGGGGTTCAGTGAGATTGGACGTCATTGTGGGAGTCACTGACAGGGTAGTTGGGCGGGGCTCAGCACTACAGATCATCATTGTGGGCGTCACTTATAGGGGATGGGGGCGGGGATCGGCGCTACTGGGCATCATTGTGGGCGTCACTTATAGGGGATGGGGGCGGGGTTCAGTGAGATTGGACGTCATTGTGGGCGGGGAGGAGAGGAGTGACTGGGGTAAAGGCAGGGAGAGGGAGGCATTGAGAAACAACTGCTGAGTAACTATAGTGCTCCAGAGCATTTGCCATCTGTTTCCTGGTTTTCTCCCGTGGTTGTTTCATACCTATCATCTGGTGGAAGGGAATTGTATGAAGCCACAAAGCAAAACATTTGTTTCCTAAAATCCCTCTTTAATGTTAAAAGCCTGGGAATCCTTTCGCTGATGGGCCAGCTTTATACTTCCACTGTAAGTCAAGTAACAGGTTGTCCACCTTGATTTCAGGAAGAAGAAGGGGAAGTGCTGGAGGGAATTCTCAAGCAAGCTATGAAGTCAGGTCATGAGTGCAGGATCACTGCCCACAAAAGGGAGGAGAAAGCAGCTGAACAGCCTCACTTGCAATGGTGTGTCCTCCTCCAGTGCTGGGTGGGAGTACAGATGGATGAGGTTCTTGGAGGACAGGCACAAATGCTATGGGAGTGCAAACCTGACCTATGATATGGGAAAGGTCCAGCACAAGATTGGAACCATACTCTAACGTTGAAGAGGGGAAGACTCACTGGCCAATCAAGGATACCAGGCAAACGTGCCAGTCAGACTAAGAGGAGCATTTTTCCTGGTGATATGATGAAGTTTGTCTCGGCTAAACAGGCTTGAATGGTTCTCTGTGTCCTGCTTTGATTGCTGCTCTTGGATGCTGTGTGGTGACCACAAGTATGTTTTGTTTTTGTGACATGTAGAGCACAAGGTCTCTGCCCATAATGAAGAGAATGTGGATGAGCACTGGAGCTAGGGTGGTGGGTTCTCCCTGGTGCTGGATGGGAAGCATCAGTCACATGTAGCCAGAAGTGGCCACCTGTGAAGTCCTTGTGGTGCTCCTCATTTGGTACATCAGGTGGTGATCTCTGAATAACTTCACTACCAGAGCTGAATCTGCTCAAAACATGTAGACCTGGGGCTAGCTTGTAGAAATGTCATCGACAGAATGTCAAACATGGACATCCCTAGTTTGTCTTGATTCTTATACAAGTTCTGCCTTCAGCATTTATTACTTATGTGTAAGACTGACCTGCAGTTAATTTTGTAAAACTGCTAAAAGTCATTTTGGGGATCACTACCATATTACCCTGTGATGTACAAGAGTTGACTTTATTATGTAAAGGACTTACCAAGCTTAGGAAATAGTGACAGTAAGTAGCATTTATTTGATAGAGGACTGCCTCAAAAACACCCCACAGATGAGTAGTATGCTAAGCAGGCCGGATAGAAACTTGGATGTTAGGATTCACATATTTGTTCACCAGGTGAGTCTACATATATGACTACAAACCATAACAGGTGAGGCAACTGCAATGTACAGCACAAATGTCCATTTGCTTGGAACATGCACATAGCAAAAATCAGGACTGTAATAAACATTTCCATGAGTCATTACAACATCATAACAAACGTTAAGGGCTGGTGTGCCTCACGTGCCCACTTTCTAATTGAAAAAAGCATAGTTCTGCCTCAGTGGAAAGACTTCACTAGCTGACAGCCATTTGAGAGGGAAAAACACCTCTGTACTTGCAAGAAGGAGCATAGCATGACTGTCTTCTGAAAAACAACCGGGATTGTCCTGTGTTTTCCCTGTCTGTCAAGTGTACTCTTGGACCATGGACCCAAGGCAACAGGGAAACTACAGCTAGATGAAATGACCAACTGAGACAGAATACCAGTTAAGCACTTGTCTGTGATATCTGGAAAATCTTAGGCAAACAGAAAGGAAAGCAGTTGCAAAGGGATTTTTGTTTGCACTGAGTTTATTACATTGCTTGAGAGGGGGGACAATGTGGGAAGTCTTGGCACACTGGTAGGGCTGAATGGGTTTTTACCTATGGTGGACAGAATAAAGTCTGCTTTTTGAAATGTCAGGAGGCTGAGATATCAGGAAAAAAATCTCAGCACCTGCAATGAATCTCCATCCTTGAACCTGGGCACCATGAGTTCTGGTCAGCCTTTAGGAGCACAAGTTCCAGAACCAGATCTCGTGCAGAATTCCACATCTGCTTGCCTGTCACAATCCAATCCTGTCAGCACACCGCATGCTCAGAGGAGCAAAAACACATATGAGGTGTAAAATCACCTTCGAAAAACAACTCAGGCCTGCTGACAGCCTAGCAGAACTTGGCTTGGGGGACAAGTCATAGCTACTAGAGAAGGGGATCCAAAGTGTGAGCACTGAGATCACCACCACCTGGAGCTGAAATCACCACCACCTGGAGCGCTAGTGCCGAAGCACCCTCTGTGGTGAAGAATTCGCTGGGATGCAGCTCTGTAGGAGAAGTGAGGATATGAAAAAGGAGACTTTAGCCTTCTAGCCAGGCCCCATTCCATGGTTCTGGCTCCTGCATTGCCTTCAACAACCACAACCATCAAGCTTGATAGTGGTTTCTTGGAGGGTCCATGCTAATTTAAATAATAAAATATAATAAAATAACAACCCTACTATGAGTTACATCGGATCGGCTCCTATCTGTTATTTTGTAGATCACTAACATTTCCCTAGCACTACACTTCTCTTCTCACCTCGTTGGAACTCACTTTGTAGACCACGCTGCTAACAGAGATCCACCTGCCTTATTCACACACATAGTGCTTGGATTAAAGGTCTGAGTTGCCACACCCAGCAGAAGATACTCAACTTTAATCCAGAGATCGAATCTGGAACACATACCTTTAATTTAGGCCACACCTTCATCTTGAGGCCTACATAAGAACACAGAGGAAGTCAGTTTTCACATTGCCTGCTTTCCCTCTCCTGGATAGCAAGACTTATGACTTCCCTGGCATTATTGATTACTTGTCTGTGATTCCATCTTCTACTGAAGACCAGCTGATACATCCAGCCTCAGGGACTGAGAACTTCTGGATTCTTGGACTTTGCTTCCCATCCAGCTGTTGTGGAATAAGGCATACTGCATCCTGTAAGTCATTCTAATATAATCCCCTATAAGGAAAGAGAGAGTGAGTGAGAGATCATTCTATGTGATCTTTTTTCTCTTTAAAACAGGTACCCCAAGTAGATTTACTGACCCATGAGCACTTCCCCCATTGTCTGTCTCATCAGTCCACTCTAATTTTAACTCTAGACAATTGCATCCACAGTGATAGGATCTTAATTTGAGAAGCTTCACTCCTTTCTTGTTTGCTTGTTTGGATATTTTAGCCTAGGTTTTCCTGTGTAGCCCTAGCTGTCTTGAAACTAGGTCTGACTACCAGGTTGGCCTTGAGATCAGAGATCCAACTGCTTCTACTTCTATCCCCAATCTGCTTCACTCCTATAGGTGCTGAGACTAAAGCTTTTCACCACCAGACTGGGCAGAATTTTTCCTCCTTAGGCAATGCAAATAGATGCTATTATTGTGGGCTTAACACCCATTATTCCACAGTGCAATGCTCAGGAGGGTATAATTAACTAACTGGAGATTTCTCTATATCAAAAGGTCAAGGACTTGTCCTCAGTGTTCCATGGATAACCTGAAGGTTCCGAGGGAGTACCTTCTCAGTTTTGTCAAAACCACAGCAGATTCCGAAGAACATAGACTGTTGAGTGCACGTGATTTGTCAGCTGTGAGTTCAAGATCTTCCACGTATCAGCATCTTTCTTTCTGTGGAGAGCCAAACCACAGCTTTGATGATTGCTGGATTATTGATTGGGATCTATACTCCTTTTACTGTGTATTTGAGAGCTTGGACAACCTGAGATACAGTAGCAGATCGAATTGTGCCAAGAAGGGCACAGAGGTCTTCCAGACTGAGAGTCAGAGGGAGCCACAAGTGTCCTCAAGATATGTGGACAATGACAAACACAAAGGTATATTGGAGCCCGACCAACCCTCGCCAAGTTTGCTCAGGGAGAAAGGCCTGGAACTTGAGAACTGTGGTTGTGAAGACTGCCCTGACTAGGATCCTGCTTCTGACTGTCCCTTTCTAACCTTTTCAGTTAGAAAAAGAAGTGAAAAAAACTCACCCAGAACTCTGTTTGTAGTCTTGGAACCCTGAAGCCTGCTAAGACTGTAATTAGGGGAACTTCTGTCAGCCCATGCCAAAGCATCCCTTCCTCCTGAGGTTACCAGACACAAGACAAGGTATAGTACAGAATAGAGTCTAGGATCATGGGCAGTGTGTGGAAAGGGGCTGAGCAGCAGCAGGCGTTCATTGCTCTTGGTGTCCTGATTATTTACACACCTGATGTGAGTGCGTAGCTGCTTCACACTTCAGAGTGGCATTGCCCACCATGAGGGACTTTACTGTGAACCGTGAGCCGGAATAAACCTGTTCTCCTGACAGAGTATTTTATCAAAGCAGCAGCAGTGATTAAGATACTTGTGAACTGACCTTTATCCATTCAAGGTCACAATGAGAGGTAATGTTGTGTTTTGCTTAAATAATTTTTTATTAGATATTTTCTTATTTACATTTATTTTTTTTTGTTTGTTTTTGTTTATTTGAGACAGGGTTTCTCTGTGTAGCCCTGGCTGTCCTAGAACTCACTCTGTAGATCATGCTGACCTCAAACTCAGAAATCCACCTGCCTCTGCTTCCCAAGTGTGTTTTTAAATTTTTTTTTTATTTTTAAATTTATTTATATTTTTATATATTTTATATTATATATTCATATGTTTATATTTATATTTTATTTACATTTCAAATGCTATTCCCTTTCCCAATTTCCCCTCTGAAAACACTGTATCCCATCCCCCCTTCCCATGCTCACTAACCCACCCACTCCTGCTTCCCTGACCTGGTATTCCCCTACCCTGGGGCAATGAGCCTTCATGGGTCCAAGGGCCTCCCCTCTCACGGATGTCCGACCAGGCCAACCTCTGCCTCCCATGTGGCTGGAGCCATGGGTCCCTCCATGTGTACTCTTTGGTTGGTGGTTTAGTCCCTGGGAGCTCTGGGGGGTACTGGGTGGCTCATATTTTTCTTTCTCCTATGCGGCTGCAAACCCCTTCAGCTCCTTGTGTCCTTTCTCTAGCTACTCCAATGGGAACCCTGTGGTCTTTCACATAAGTGCCACATTCTGGTTGTTTCCTGTATCTGTGATAGACAGGGAAGGTTAATTTGTGGGTTTTTTTTTGCTGTGTTTGTGTTTCTCAGAACAAGATAACTTTGAAAATCTGAGTTTAAGGGGTAACCTCCACTAGTGATTTTGAAGAGATGATGAAGTGACATTGACTTGATGGAAGTACTATTGTGAGACAATATGTCTCACAGTTACATCTACCATATTTCCCAGGTTCCCATCAACACTGAAGTGGTCAGAAAGCTGGTTCCTGGCCTCATCAGGGAGTCCCCCCAATATGCTTGCTTTTTCCTAACTCACGCAGACTGGGATTGCAACACCATTGATATTAAGAGGAGGCCTTTCGTCCACCGTCCATCTCTGCTGGCAGGTCTCAAGGTAGCCACAAGATGGCTCACAAATTTGCCCAGAGTGAATAATATTAGGCAGAGAGAAAATAAAAGCCCTACAGCTTTTTGAGACAGGGTCATGGAGACATTTTTGACAATGCACCCCCATGGATCCTGAATCACCAGGAGCAAAGGCAGCAGTAGCTTGAGCTTTTGTCAATCAGGGAACACCAGCTATGAAGACAAAGCCCCAGTAGGTGGAGTACTTAGGAAAGAGTTGTCTAAGAGATTTAAGGACAGTGGCACAGAGAGTATTTAATGGAGGACAGACTGCAGAGGAGACGCAGATGAGAGGAGAGAAGCAACAGACTGGAGACCTGGGAAAGACCTTGTTGTCAGTCAAGGCCAAATCAGAAGACCATGAGTGATGCCTAAAAAGGACAGGGGACCCTCAGAATCAAACCTGCACCCACCACAAGACCAGGGTAACCCTGAAAGTGAAATAGAAACCCCCTATTTTGTGGACAATGTTCAATATCCCTTTTTGCTAAAATATACAGATTTTATTTATGTAAATAAAATATAAATAAAATATATCTCTTCATCAGATTACAATTGACTTCCCAGTGGCTACAGAAACAAAACAAACATGGAGGACTTCTTAGATGCCTTAAAAAATTGAGACTATTTAAGACTCTGCTAAAAATAGCCTTACTCTGCCAACTTCAAGTGACCTTTGTAGACCTGTGGATTGCATACTCAGACCAGGGGTCCTGGCGTTAACCAATAGCCAATGTGTCACCAATTGACACAAGCTAACCACCACTCTACCTACACCTCAGTCACAATGGCTTCCGGGTTAAAAATGATGCCAGAATGACTCATTGCCAGCCTCTCTTCTTGAATCCCACCCAGTGTAACTACTCAGCTGCCCTGCTGTCGGACCCTGACCTCACTGGATGGGCCTCTGTATCACTGCTCAAATAGATGTAGGTGTTCACCAATGGCAACTGCCTCATTCAGGATGGACAGGGGTGTGCTGGGGCAGCGGTGGTGTCAAATACCAAGATCACATGTGGAGGACCACACCTGACAGGAATGTCCGCCCAGGAAGCTGAACTGGCAGCTCTGAAAATGTCATTTGAGCTAAGAAAGGACATTAAAGTCATTAGAGCGACTTCCTGTGGTGTAACAACACTTCCTATTATGTTACAGTCACTTTGTATCAAGCCACAGCCACTTCCTGTAACAGTGACGTTCACTTCCGGTCACAGAATGGGCACTTTTCTAAAACTTGAGACAATTCCTGTGATATATACTCACTTTAGGTTAGGGCCAGTTCCTTCCTGTGACAACACAACCACTTCTGGGTGTGGCATGGACACTTCCTGTTCTTCAAACGGTCACTTCCAGTGCTGATGTGTCTACTTCCTGTGGGTTCATAGACTTAGGCATGCCTTCCTCACTGTGGTAAGGTTATCTTTTCCCCAGGGTCAAGACACAGATGGCTAGTGTGCCATTGCTACCTCTCATTTCCATGAGACCATTTGTAAGGAGAGGACCCTTCTGATGAGCAAGGACTAAACTCCATCCCAGAGAGCAACAAGAAAGCCCAGTGGGTGGCCCCTAGAAATCGGGTTCCTCAAATCCTTGATTGCACCAGACCCAGGAGTCCCCACACTCTCTGATGAGATAAAATATATGATCTGGGCCAAAATACTGTTGATGTCTCAGTGTTGTAAGAGATGAGGAAGGACAGCTAACTGACTACAAACAAATGTTTGAGAGAAAATGGGCCTACACAGAAATAAAGGAAGAAATCAGAGACTATCTAGAGTTCAATGTAAATGAATATGCAACATGCACAATCTCATGGAACACAAAGAAAATGAAAGTGGAGCTAAAGGAAAGTTCACAGCACAAAATGCCTACATGAAAAAATTGGAGAACTCCCATGCTGGCAATTTAACAGCATGTTTTAAAGACTACAACAAAAAGAGGTGAGGGAGCAAAGAAACGAGGAGGAGACATCAAGAAATTTTCAAGTTGGGGGTTGAAATTGATAAAATAGAAAGAGAACAATTCAAAGAGTTAATGAGACATGGAGTTGGGCTTTTGATCATTTTATTAGACAAGATAAACAATCCCTTATTAAAAGACAAATAATATACAAATTAATGAAATCTAAAATGAAAGGGGATTATTTAACAGGTAATGAAGAAATCCAGAGAGTGGTAAAAACATAGTTTAAAAAGGATGCATTCCACCAACTTGGAAATTCTAAAAGAAATAGCTACCTTCCTAAATAGATTCCATATCCCAAAATTAAACTAGAGAAAAACAACTTAAACTGACATAAACATGAAGGAAAACAGAATTCATTAAAAATATGTCACCAATGTGAGCCCAGGTCTATGAGTTTTAGGGTAGAGTCCTACCAGACTTTCAAAGAGGATTTAAAAAGAATTCAGTATATTCAACAATATAGAAACAAAACAAATATTAGTCAATTTATTTTCTGAACCCCTGATTACTCATATATCCAGTCAGGAAAGACTGTGCAATTAAAGAGAATTACAGACAAATTATCCCTAAAACCACAGATTCAAAAATACTTAAAAGATAAAACAAATAAAATAAAATATAAAGCACATCAAAACATCGTCCACCATTAACAATGAGGAGGGCTTCATTCTAGAAACAGTGACGGTTCAAGAAAATGGGATTAAAGTGTAAGAAAAACCAAGAATCGATCATTTCATGAGGTAATGTAAAATTCTCTGACAATATTCAACACCACTTTATGATAAAATTCTCAGAGTTCTGTCGCTTACCGGGGCTGGAATATGGCTCCTTCTATTCCATTACCAGCAGCTTTCAATATTTCAAATACATCACTGCCTAATCTTGGCTTTCCTTGAACTTGCTTAGAGATCTACCTTGATCTCAAAGATCTGCATGACTCTGTCTCGTGAATGGTGGGTTAAAAAGCATGTAACACCATGCCTAGAACTAAGCCTTTCTGCTTATATTTTAAATTCAGAACCCAGAATCCAAATATATCCCTTGGCAATTTGACACATACTTGTATCTTCATATGTCTACATCAAAACAATAACCAGGTAATAATAATTCCTAACATGATACAGTTCTCTTTCATACAACTGCAAATCCATATGTTTAGCTGAATGTAATCTTGTGCTAATGTAACCATTCCTTTAATGCTATTGAATATCCTTGATCACAAGATTAAACTTCATTCAACTTCCTGATAAAGCCTTGTATTTTGAACCTTTCTTTTTTTATTTTTCCTTTCTTAGTTTCTATGTTTGTTAAAAAATTTTATGCCAAATTCTATGCGGTGATTTTCATGACTTACTTTGTCAATACAATTAATGTAAACATTTTTATCTTAACCTCAAGGGAACTCTTCAGACGAGGGCAGCAAACTTCTATGCAAAAGCATGAAAAAAAATCTCCAGAGTGGAAATAATCCCAAGCACCCATGTCTATCATATTCTACTTTATGATACCCTCCTAACTCCCACTTAATTCATTATCATATTCATTATGTTTCTCTCCAGCACACAGAATTTGGAGACTTATCCCTGGTGAAAATACTTTACCACATTGATTACATTAACAAGTTTTCTGTCCGGTGTGTGTTCTTTTATGACACTGGAGATGACTGCGCTGTGCAAAGGCTTTGCCACATTGATTACATTCATAAGGTTTCTCTCCAGTATGTGTTCTTTTATGATATTGGAGATTACTGCACTGTGCAAAGGCTTTACCACATTGATTGCACTCATAAGGTTTCTCTCCAGTATGTGTTCTTTTAGGATATTGGAGAACACTGTGAAATGCAAAGGCTTTACCACATTGCTTACATTCATAAGGTTTCTCTCCAGTATGTGTTCTTTTATGTATTTGGAGATTACTGAACCGTGCAAAGGCTTTACCACATTGATTGCACTCATAAGGTTTCTCTCCTGTATGTGTTCTTTTATGTCTTTGGAGATCACTGCGCTGTGCAAAGGCTTTACCACATTGATTACATTCATAAGGTTTTTCTCCAGTATGTGTTCTTTTATGATATTGGAGAGTACTGTGCTGTGCAAAGGCTTTACCACATTGATTACATTCATAAGGTTTCTTTCCAGTGTGTGTTACTTTATGATATCGGAAAGTACTGTGACATGCAAAGGCTTTCCCACATTGATTGCATACATAAGGTTTCTCTCCAGTATGTGTTCTTTTATGATATTGGAAAGTACTGTGCTGTGCAAAGGCTTTACCACATTGATCGCATTCATAAGGTTTCTCTCCTGTATGGGTCATTTTATGTCTTTGGAGATGACTGGATGTTGTAAAGGCTTTACCACATTGATGACATTCATGAGGTTTCTCTCCACTGTGTGTTCTTTTATGACATTGGAGATGACTGGGTCTTGTAAAGGCTTTACCACATTGATTACATTCATAAGGTTTCTCTCCAGTATGTGTTCTTTTATGATATTGGAGAGTACTGCATCTTGTAAAGGCTTTACCACATATATTACACTCATAGGGTTTCTCTCCACTATGACTTCTTACATGCCTGCAATGATAATTAGCACATGTGAAATCATTACCACATTCATTACTCTGATCAATCATGTAATCAATATGAATTATGTTTACAATTTCTCTAATGCTAAAGAAGCATCAGTTCTTAAGGTTTTAGCTCTTTATATGTTCATGTTGTTCTCTCTCATTATGAGTTGTTCAAGACACCTGTGATGGTTATTACATGGCTCACATTTATTTATAACACCCTCTTTTTATATGATGTATTTTAGCTATCTGAAGAAAGTTAGAAAGACTCTGATCTGTATAACACTGATTGTATTCATATTTTTCCTCTAGTGTGAATTACAACACATGTAACTGGGAACCAGGACACACAGAAGAATTTCCAAATTCCTAGTACCCATAAAGATTTTTTACACTATGAATTTTGGGATATTACCTGTAAAGCTAAAAAACCAACTAATTGCAAATGTCTTTCATATTCCCAATTTCTTTCAAACACAGAATACTACATATATTCTTGTTTTAGAACAAAAATTTTATGTTTCTTCTTTCCATATCCCTATGCTCACATGATTATTATCCATTGTGACACATGATATACCTAATAAAAGAATGATAAATGAAAGGTTTATGCATTGCATTCACACTGTTTGAATTTTTGTTTCTCATAACATGTGCAAGATGGACTAATGTTTCTCTACAACAATATTCTTGATTCTCATAAAATTCCCTCTCACCAAGATGAACCATATTAATACAAGAATATGAGTATCACCGAATTTTCTGTGGATGATTTTCTTATTAAAATGTTTTGGATATAAATTTATCACTATTCAATGTGCAGTTTCTAAATACTATGAGACGCTACAGATTGGCAGGTCCACAGCATAGCTCTAAAGAAGCTACTTATCAAATGGATACCCAAATCAGGTATCGGTCCTTGAGGTACATGGTTTTGTAAGAATATTATAATCATAACTACAGTTAAAGGACTGTTATTTTACACTCTTGTTTTTGCTGGAGATTCCTTAAGATATTAAAATTTCCTCAGAGACAAATTTGTATCAGTTTGCACATGAAAATTACCTGTCATGTCTTGTAATACTTTGAAAATGTTCTTCAAGATGATGGTCTTCCCAATTATAGCCTAAAATACAGTACCAGAAATGAATGATATACTATTGGAAATTAGGAAATAATCAAGGTACTGTGAATTTTCACTGCACCATGAAAGTTACAGTGAAAATTTAGTGAAACTGAATTATTCAGCTTAATCTTCACTATTCACAATTAAAATGATAGATCATCAATAACCAATAAACATTTGTTTCCTTTAGATAATATAACAGGCTTACCTATAGTGTTAAGGTTCAGGTAGGTTTCCAACATCACATCTTTGTAGAGATTCTTCTGGGAAGGATCCAGCAAATTCCACTCTTCCTCAGTGAAGTTCACATGCACATCATCAAAAGTCACTGCATCCTAAATATCCCATACATGTGTACAACACAAAGCATGATACTAACATCAATGTAAAGAAAACAAATGTTTCCTCGAAAACATATTCATATAATTTTGGCAATCCACTTATATTTTGACTCAGAATTTACAATCCCTGTGTCATTTTAGAAGGAGTTTGAATTATAAAATTCATGTGTCTTGCTTTTGAACAATTTGAATAACATACAGCCCTGACAGGAAAATGCCAATTGAGAGGGAAATGCACAGGAAACATCCACAATACTGATCAGACATCTGAAAAATTGTATGAACAATTACTAACTACAAGTCTGATGGGTAAACTGTGTGTATTTGCACATGTCCTTAGTCATAGAGGCACAGGCAGGTGTATGTCACATAGCTGGATGCTGGCATGGCCTATGTAATTTGTTCTATGAGACCAAAAGTTATATATTAAGACCCTTAATCCCTTCAAAAATCAACCAAGGAAACAAAAATGATAGAGAACTCACAGTTATTTACTAAAAGTTCCCACCAAGAACTATACATTCACTTCAGATCTGTACTCATCTTGTACAAGCATGAAGTGCAACAGTTTAAACTATAATATTAATAAAATTTTATTAAAAGGCAATGCATGCATAAACAGTTACAAATAAACAGATGAAACTATAATAATATAAATTTTGATCATAAGTAAGCAATGTAGGGCAGGAGAAAGAGCTCAGCAGTGGAAAGCTCTAGCTGGTCTTCCACATTGTGTTTGTCAATTCCTCAGATACACATGGGGACTAGCAACTACTAATTACTTCAAGATCAAGAATTCTGAGACCATCTTATGACAAGTGTAAAGAAGAAACATATGATATACATATTCCTATACATAGGCAAAATATTATTTATTCAAACATTTCAGAACAGTCACAAGTGTGCGGAAGAACATCACACACCTGGAATCCACGGACTCTGAAGACTCCGGTAGTATTGATGTAATGAACACATATCAACTTGAGAAATAGAATATAACCTATATATTTAGCCAAATTTCAAAGTGAAACATGAGGATTAAAAGTTGCACAAAAATATATACTTATTGTGCAAACACATGTCAGGTGGCTTATGTAGTCTCTATGTCGACTATGAGGACAGGAAGGATTTCAAAGAGAGAATTTGTGTTGAAAAACAAAAACAAAGGAATAAAATTAAAAAATTAAGCCCCCAGGATTGCAAAATAACTTAACATTAATTGCAAATAGGGCTAAAGCATCTTATGTGATTCAGGGACAGAGTTTAAATATTGACTGTATGGGAGCATGAGAAGAAAGCTGAAAGATCAGTTTCAACTACAGCACAGTAGACACACAGATCAAAATGTTTCCCGCCTAATAGAAAGTCAGGAACACACCTAGAGCACAGAATGATTGAATGCCCCATGAAAACTCGTCCAGCTAGAGACACACTTTATGGGCAATCTCCAATCCTTAATATTATTTTGGATACAATGTTATGCTCCCAGACAGGAGACTTTCATAAGTGTCCAATGAGAGGCTTCACCCAGCTGCTGACTGAAATAGATACAGAGAACCAAAGTGAACATGGGATGGAACTTGTAGATGCTTAAGAAAGAGTTGGGGAAGGATTGAAGGCCCTGAAGATGGTAGGAACTCCACAGGTAGTCTGGCAGACTCAACTAACCTATAACCTTGGGGACACTGAGAGACTGAGCCATCAACCAAATAGCAGACACAGGCTGGACTAAGGCCCCTGGCACATAAGTAGCAGAAGTCCAGGTTAGTCTCCATGAGGGTCCTCCAACAACTGGAACAGGCGGTGTTCCTAAAGCTGCTGCCTATCTTTGGTATCTGTTCTTTTAACTGGTCTCGAATGTCTGGCCTCGGTGGGAGAGGATGTACTTAACCCAGCAGACAATTGAATCCCCACGTTTTGGGGATACCGAGGGTACCCAATGAACTGCATTCTGACCATGGATGCTATAGGCTTATGTTTATCCTGTGATGAAAATGCATTCAGTCTACAATGATCCTAATAGTCTGCAGGAGCTCCTACACGGTTCAAATATCTAAAGTGTCTTCTGACACTCAAGGCAATATCTAGAAAGTCGAATCTTTTAAAATCAGAAAGCAAGTCCTATCTTTCCAATATAAAAATGGTACAGAATAAACCCTTCCTCTTCCAGTAGACAGGAGTGTACGCTCCTTTCTCAACCACATGCCATGCCTGCCAGGAGAAAAGTTAGGCATTCCATAAGATTCACCACACGATTTATTATCCCACATGCAATTTACTCAGCTCTACCTAACACAGTACAAAAACCAGAGACAGCATAACCTCTCTCCTGATTAAGTCTCCTGGTGGATTGTTAAGATCATAATTTCCTGCCTGAGACTTCTGCCAGCTTTCAACATGAGCAAGCATTCCCTCTTGAACCTCCCCACCAAACAGGTCAGTAAAATGGGAAAAACGCAGTCAACATTCTCTGAAAATACAGACAGCAAACAATATCTTGGGAATAAAATTACCACCTAAACAAGACAAACCCAGAGACAAGTATCTAGACATATTATCACCACAAACCCAGATACTTAGATATCAGCATAGGAATATAATTAGCATAAGCCAGGAAAATATGTCTACAAGAAATCCAAGGTGTCCTGTCACAGCAGGTCCTCAAAAAATAAAACGTGCAAGAGTTCTGATACAAAAGAAGTTGTTTTATGGAAAGGAGAGGAGTGAGAACCTGGGGAAGGGATAGGGGTGCACAAGAGGACCTGTGGACTGGAACACATATAGGGAGCAGAGAGCCTGGGATGAGAGTAGAGAAAGACTATAGCGGGGATTTGTGTAGGGAACAGAAACAGGGAACAAATATAGATAGCAGCTGAAGCTAGTGTTCCATGTATATAAAGCACACCTGACAACAGCAGCAGCTGATGAAGGTAGGTAATGGCTTAAGCAGGTGCTCAGTCCCTGAGAGCAGGCCATTGAAATTGCCTGCACGTTGACAACTACAGAGGCAAGGTTCACACACACTGAACAAGAAAGTAAGATAAATAGAATAAATGGACTTATTGGTCAAAAAATAATTTGTGTATAAAATTTTACTGGCACTAAATAATGAGGAAAACGGCAATGTATCAAAAGCAAAGACTTGAACTGACTGTAATAAAAGAATATCAGCTCAAAGGTCAAGAAAATAGTTTTAATGAAATCTTACATGAATAATTTCTAAACTAAAGATAAAGATTCCTATTAAGGTACATGAAGCATCCAAAATACCAAATAGATTGAAACAAAAAAGGTTCCCTTGCCACAAAATATCCAAAACACTATACATGTAAAGAAATATGAAAACTGCAATAAAAATGAAACAAAAACAAATTATAGGTTAAAATAGACCTATTAGTTTCATACCTGCCCTCTCAATGTGTAGTGTAAAACACAAAATGTTTTGGACATACCCTTCAGAATCAAGAAAGGCATCCATGATGCTTCTACAAGCAAACCAATGGTACAAATGATGTGGGAAGATCCAGCCTTGATAGTAATGTTATTCAGATGTCACCATCTTATTTAGCAAGTAAGAAGCATCACTAGAAACCGCACAGGTAGTCACATCTAGCTGATGTTTCCCATCCAACCACTGATAGGAGCCTGCACCTCAGCACCCTCTGATCAGCCACCTGTTTCTCCCCATTGTGGGACGATATACTGTGCTTACCATGTTCAGATTTCAGGGCTTCCCTGGGTCCTCTCACAGCACAACACAGAACAGCAGAGCTCAGATCAGGAAACAGTGAACTATCCTGGTCTGCAAAGCCACAGGGAACTTGAAGAAAGGTACCCGGAAGATCCTGCCTCTTTTTTTGAATGGCAGGTCTGGCTTGTGTTCTAGATTGGCCAGTAAGTCTTACCACTCCTTACAGTTAAATTGTGCCTCTAGTCCAGGGTGAATTTTTTTTTACAGATCTTAGGAGTGGGTTGCACTCTCTTAGCATTTGTGCCGTGCCTTGCAAGAGGACTTTCACACCAAGCAGCCCTATGGAAGGACCCCACTATTCCACCTCAGGCTATTCAGCTGCCTGCTACTCTCCTTGTTAGCAATGACCCTGCACTTGACAGGACCTAAATTCACACCTTGCCTGAGCTTTCCTCAGAGCACTTGCCTTCCCCTTCATGTAATCAAGGTTAATAAGTTGCATAGCCCATTCCTCAGGTGCACTAATGTTATCAATCTGACTCACAAGGGGAAGGGTGCCCAGGCTATTAACTTTAAGTAGTGACTTTAGGAAACAAGAGTTTTCTTTTCTGGCTTCATGCTGGGCTCAGGGAAATTGCAGCTCCCTTTCACTGGAAGATAAGTCCTTGATTTTGAAGTTTCCCTTGGCCTTGGCAGACAGCCATTATTAGAAGAAGAGGACAACTGTCTCTGAGACTTTATAATAAATCTTCTTTCTACATACACAGAAAAATTCACCCTCTCTATGAGATATTTTGATCTAGAGAATCTGTGCTAACACAACTGTGTGTTTTTCCCCACCTTGCCATTGAGAAAGATGTGCTGACTATAAGTAGTGTTCCACAGTGTTTGTCATCTGTTTCCTGGTTTTCTCCCAGGTTTTATTCATATGAATAATAGAGTAGAAGGGGATTGCATGAAGCCACATAGCAAACACATGTTTCCTAAAATCCCTCTTTAATGTTAGGAGCCTTGACTCTTAACTGGGCTTCTTCTTCTGATGAGCCAGCTTTATACCTTCAGTGCAAGTCAAGTAATAGGTTATCCCCCTAGATATCAGAAAGAAGAAGGGAAAATGCTGTGCGGAATTCTCAAACAAGCTATGAAGTCAGGTTACGATGAGTGCAGGATCACTGCCCACAAAGGGGAAGAGAAAGCAGCTGAACAACCCCTCACAGCCTCAGTTGCAATGGTGTGTCCTCCTCCAGGGCTGGGTGTGAGTACAGATGGATGACATTCTTGGAGGACAGGCACAAATGCTATGGGAGTGCAAACCTGACCTGAGATATAAGAAAGTTCTAGCACAGGACTGGAAGCACACTCTAACCTTGAGGACATGTAAGACTCACTGGCCAATCAAGGATACCAGGCAGACCTGCCAATCAGACTGAGAGGGAGGTTCTTCCTGGTGCCTTGTTGAAGTTTGTTTTAGCTTAACCGGCTTGAATGCCTCTCTGTGTGCTGCTGTGAATGATGTTCTTGGCTGCTGTGTGCTGACCTCAAGAAAGTTCGATTTTTGACACATGTTGAGCACAGGGTCTATCTCCATGAAGAGGAGAAAGTGGATGAGCACTGGAGCTGGGGTGGTGGGTCCTCCCTGGTGCTGGATGGGAAGCATCAGTCACATGTAGCCAGATGTGGCCATCTTTGAGGTCCCTTGTGGTGCTCCTCATTTGGTACATCAGGTCGTGACCTCTGAATAACTTCACTACCAGGGCTGAATCTGCTCAAAATATTTGGACCAGGGGCTTGCTTGTAGAAATGTCATGGGCAGGATGCCAAACACGGACAACCCTAGTTTGTCTTGATTCTTATACAAGTCCTGCCCTCAGCATTTGCCACTTATGTGTAAGATCAACCTGCAGTTAATTGTGTAGAGCTGTTAAAATGCGTCTCATATATTGGGGAGCACTGACATATTAACCTGTGATGTAGAAGAGTAGAATTTATAATGTAAAGGACTTACCAAGCTTAGGAAATAGTGATAGTAAGTAGCATTTATTTGATAGAGGCCTGCCTCAAAAACACCCCACAGATGAGTAGTGCGCTAAGCAGGCTGGCTAGAGACTAGGATGCTAGGATTCACATATTTGTTCACCAGGTTTGTCTAAATATATGGCTGCAAACCATAACAGGTGAGGCAACTGTAATGTACAACACAAATGTCAATTTTCTTGGAACATGCCCATAGCAAAAATCAGGACTGTAATAAGCATTTCCATGGGTCATTACAACATCACGACCAACATTAAGGCCTGGTGTGCCTCAAGTGCCCATTTTCTAATTGGGAAAAGCACAGTTCTTCCTCAGTGGAAAGACTACACTAGCTGACAGCCATTTGAGAGGGAAAAACACCTATGCACTCGCAGTCAGGAGCTGAGCACGACTGTCTTCTGAAAGGCTCTAACAACAACTGAGACAGATGCAAATACTTACAGCCAATCATTGGACTCAGGTCAGAGTTAGGGGATGACTTAGGGGAAGGAATGAAGAGGCTCTGAGAGACGCCAATCCCTTAAGAAGACCAACAGTGTCTAGTAACCCAGATCCCTGGGAGCTCACAGAGACTAAGCAATCCACCACAGAGCATGTATGGACGGGTGCATGGTCCCAGGAACATATGTAGCAGAGGACCGCATTGTGTGTACTCAGTGGGAGACTATAACCTAATCCTGCAGAGACTTGATGCCATCAAGGAGAACGGCAGATGTGAGGTGGTTCTGGGTGCGTGGATAGCAGGAGTGGAGGTGGGGTGGTGGAGCACCTCTCAGAGTAAAAGGGGAGGGGGATGGGGTAAAGAATGCTGGGAGGTGAAACAGGAGAGTTGGGCGACATTTGTAATGTAAGTAAAAAATACATTTTAGAGGGGTTTGGAGAGAGAGAGAGAGAGAGAGAGAGAGAGAGAGAGAGAGAGAGAGAGACTGACTGTTGTATGGAGGGCTAGCCTTATCCAGCATGTCTTTCCATAAGGTCCTCATGTATGTAGACTGACATTGCTCTTCTCAGACCCAGGCACACACTTGGCAGAGACAATAACAGCCTGGGGCCTGGGCCTTGGGATCTTTTCCTGAGGCCACAATGCACTGATAATAAAATAGAGCTCCTTGTCTAAAGCCAGGAATATGCTAGGAGAGCTGGTAATGGCCTGGGGCCAGGGCTTCAGGACATTTTATATCCTCAGAGCCCAACTCTGTCCACCATATGGGGCTGCGGTTGTCAGTCCTAAGGCCACTGTAGGCTTGGGTTGTAATGTTGTTGAGATATAGTGTAATCTCCTAGTGCAGCATTGTTGAGACTCCCCCACCCAGTGTGTCCTATTGTTTGATTGTTCCTGCTGTCTTCATAGAAGTCTCCCATTTCCTTTTTCCCTCTGTAAGTAGTTCACAAGATGCTGTTCTTAATAGCTTTACTTAGTCTATGACATGGCTTCTGCAAAACTTCCATCACAACGTAGACACATACTTTTTGCGTTTTAAAGGTGTATTTCAAAAGACATATATTTTTATATTTATGTTTTTATAAAATATATTTTATATTTATATATTTATAAATATATTATATAAATATATTTATATTACATAATTACTTTTAAAATATAAAATAAATAATAAACACAAATGTATATAATACATAAATACATAAATACATAAATGAATATATGAATAAATATGTAAAAATATATGCTATACTTAAGAGCTTTATTTAGCATAATGCATGGCTTCTGCAAGACCTCCCCACCACAACATTTATACACAGTTTTTCTTTTATTTTAAAGATTTATTTTAAAACGTTTATATATATTTATATTTTTATTTTTATTAAAATACATTTTATATTTATATAATTATATTTCATAATTGTCTTTATATTTATAATTTATTTAAAATATAAAATATAAAATATAAAATTTATAAAATATAAAATAATAAAAATATAAAATATATAAATATATATATATATATATATATATAATACAGAAATACATAAACACATAAATGTATATTTGGATAAATATGTAAATATATACATTATTCTTAAGAGCTTTATTTAGCATAAGGCATGGATTCTGCAAGACCTCTGCAGCACAACTTTGATACCTTCTTTTTTATTTTAAAGATTTATTATACATATACATACACAAACACACACATATACATATATATTTATATGTACATATATATATATATATATATATATATATATATATATATATATATATATATTTCATATTCCATAAATAGGGACAGTCCCTACCACTATTTAAATTGTGCCTATTTACATATTTTATTAGCATACAAAAGAAAATCTATATAAATATTATATATAAATATTATGTTTTCAAATAATATATTACATGTAAATATTATATATAAATATTATGTATAAATATTATATACAAACTAAAATCTGACCGAATGCCTGGCGTGTCTCCGGAGATATCCACTGAATATCGGGAAGGCGACTCGTGGCGACAGTTTAGCTAAAACTGCACGTATTCAGTGCGTGCACTGGATGCACAGGGACACATCAACCGCGTCCACACATCGCCATCACCACACACAAGCATTTTTTGGGTGTGCACAGTTCACCGAGTTCCAGAAAATGACAGAACCGCCATGATTGTGGGCGTGACTGACAGTGGAGGTGGGCGGGGCTCAGCACAACTGGGTGTCATTGTGGGCATCACTGACAGAGCAGGTGGGCGGGTCTCAGTGTATCTCGCAGTCTTTGTGGGCGTCACTGACAGGGGATGTGGGCGGGGCTCAGCACTACTGGGCATCATTGTGGGCGTCACGGATTGGGGTGGGGTTCAGTGAGACTGGACATCATTGTGGGCTTCACTGACAGGGGAGGTGGGCGGGGCTCAGTGCTAATGGGCATCATTGTGGGCGTCACTTATAGGGGATGGGGGCGTGGTTCAGTGAGACTGGACGTCATTGTGGGCGTCACTTATAGGGGATGAGGCAGGGCTCAGCACTACTGGGCATCATTGTGGGCGTCACTTATAGGGGTGGGGGCGGGGTTCAGTGAGACTGAACGTCATTGTGAGAGTCATTGCTAGGGGAGGTGGGCGGGGCTCAGAATGTGGCGTGTCTACACACAGTCCCGCCCATCCAGGCCCAGATCATAGGACAGGTGTGGGGTGGAGTAGAGTGAATTTAGGGTGTGGGGAGGGGAGGAGTGAGTGGGGTAAAGGCCGGAAGAGGGAGGGAGAAGGAAAGGGGGAGAGACAGAGAGACAGAGACACAGAAAGACAGAGAGACAGAGAGAGAGGAGATGGGGAGGGGAAGGGGAAGATGGGGGAGTGTCTCAGAGACCACACCCTCCCCCTCCGCCTTCTTAGCAGGAATTTCCAGGCCTCAGTTTCCCCCCAGCCTCCCCCACCTGGGGCGGAGAGCATGGAAAAAGGAGAAGTCCATTGCTCTTCCAGATCTGCGGTTTCCTGAACTCAGCAGGCCGCCCACCCGCCGCAGAGCATTGTGGGGCAGCGCAGCAGCTGACGCCCACCCACCATGTCTCTCGGACCTGGGGGGGGAAGGGCTGGCCCCCAAACTCTAGATTCTCAGTCACCCATGAAACTTTGTGTCTGGAGCAGGAAATCTCGTCTTGCCTCCATGTTTCTCCCGTCGCCCTGACCCCAGCCTCAGTTTCCCTTCCAGGTGACCCGGGAAACCATGGCCCGCACGCACGTGAGACAAGAGATTATTGTAAACCACACCTGAACGCAAGTGTGTTAAAATATTTTTAATACAGACGGGAACTTTAATGTCTCATTTTTCATTCGTCTGGCGGCCATGATGTTTCTAGAAAGTGATGTCTACACAGAGGATGTCATCGTCACCTTCATGGGGGAGACGCCAAAGTACGGCGTCATCCTTCATTCCACAGAGCATTTTATATATTGTAGAAACTATTAATATTGATTTATGTAAATGGATATCAACCGGATTGGAAGGGGGATGCAGTTCCGGTTCCCTCTCGATATTGAGACGCCATCTTGAACAGAGCCATGCAGGCCCTGTGCGTGCTGCCGCGGTCTCTGTAATTTCACATGTGCGTCCCTTTTTCTTGTTTTAGAAACCCTGTATTCCATGTTTTCAATCCCCTCTGTCACGGATAATAATACTTCAACCTACACTTCCCCAATATATCCTGAGTCCTGAGGAAAGGGATTTTATAGAGACATCCCAGTTGTGAGTGTGTGTTCAAAATTCTTTCACATCCTAAAATTTGTCTGTCTATGGGTTTTGAATTTGATCTGATCGATTACAGAAGGAAAATTCTCTGATGGTGGCTGATCAAGACCCTGATGTTTAAGTACAGTGGAATGTATTTAAGAGTTATTTTACTGCTATGTGACCATCAGAAGATAAATATATGCAATTTTACAGTCTCCATATATATATGCAAATATATACACACACGAATATATGTTGCATATATATGCAAATATATACACATTCTGTAAGAATTAATGTGTGCGTGAGCTCCACCTGCTGGTTGGTCCTTGTTACTGCAGGCTGTATCCTTTCCATCCAGGGCTCAGTGGTGCCACATTCGTTTTCTGTGATCGCCACCTGCTGGTTGGTTGTGTTATTACAAGCTGAGTATTTTTATGGTTGTGGTTGAATTTTGTTTCTGGTTGTGCCTCTATCTGTTCCCTGATTCTACACAGTGTCACATCCTTCTGGGAACGAGGCCTTGATTTTGTGTCTGTGGCAGGTGTCAGTGAGTAAAGACATATCTGGGAGCTGTGGCTATGGCAGGACCTGGGGGGAATCCTGAGACTCAGTCTGAAGTACGTGAATATCGGCTGATCATCAATTAGGTATTGATTATCAATCGATTGATTATTGGTTATTGATCAATGATCGTTGACTGGGTATTGATTATCAATTGGTCAATTGTTGGTTATTGATCAATCATCAATTCACTTCTTGCCCCTTGCTCACAGTCATACTCCAGCCTCACACACATGCTCACACACACCACATACATTTAGTAAAAGCTACTAATATATGCAAATGTATTCAAATTAAATGATTCATGCAAATTCATTCATTTATCATGGGCTCAGGGCAGTAGAGAGACACCCACCAATCTCGTTCTTTTCTTATGGGTGTGCCCCAATTCCTGGTTATTTCTCATGTCTGCCTGATAGAGAAAAAATGGATTGTGTTTGGGGAGAGGTCTTTCTCATGAATGCCACTTTCTGGTTGTTTCTTGTATCTGTGATAGACAGGGAAGGTTTTATTTGTGTTTTTGTGTGATTCATTTGTGTTTCTCAGAACAAGATGACTTTGAAAATGTGAGTTTAAGGGGTAACCTTGCCTAGTGACTTTGATGAGGTGACTTGATGAAGTCAGTTTGACTTGATGGACATATCAATATGAGACAGTCTACATTTACCATATTTTCCTGGTTCTCTTCAACACAGAAGAGGCCACGGAGCTGGTTCCTGGCCCCCCCGAAGGTCCCCCCAATATGCTTGCTTTACCCTAACTCACACAGACGGGATTTCCAACACCACTGAAGGTAAGAGGAGGCCTTTTGTCCACCATCCATCTCTGCTGTCAGGTCTCAAGGTGGCTAAGAGATGGCTCACAAATTTGGCCAGAGTGAATAATATGAGGAAGAGGGAAAATAAAAACCCTACAGCTTTTTGAGGCAGGGTCATGGAGACATGTTTGACAATACACACCCATGGACCCTGAATCACCAGAAGCAAAGGCAGCAGTGGCTTGAGCTTTTGTCAGTCAGGGAACACCAGCTATGAAGACAAAGCCCCAGAGGGTGGAGTTGTTAGGAAAGTGTTGTCTAAGAGATTTAAGGAGAGTGACAAAGAGAGTGTTTAATGGAGGACAGACTGCAGAGGAGACGCAGATGGGAGGACAGAAGCAACAGACTGGAGACCTGGGAAAGATCCTGTTGGCAGCCAAGGCCAAATCAGAAGACCATAAGTGATGCCTAAAAAGGAGATAAGGGGGACCTGAGAATCAAAAGTGCCCACACCACAAGACCAGGGTTACCCTAAAAGTAAAATGGAACCCCACCAGCTTTTGTTGATAAAGTTCAACATTATGTCTTGCTAAAACCTACAGATAGAATCTCTTCATCAGTTTATAAATGACTTCCCAGTGGCTACAGAAGAAAACAAAAATGGAGGCCCTCTTAGATGCCTTAAAATTGAGGCTATTTAAGCCTCTGTAAAGAAAAAAAGCCTTACTCTGACAACTTCAGGTGACCTTTGTAGACCTGTGGACTGCATACTCAGACCAGAGGTCCTGGCATTAGACAATGGCCAATGTGTAACCAATTGGCACAAGCTAACAACCGCTCTATGTACACCTCAGTCACAATGGCTTCAGGGTAAAAATGATACCAGAAGGACTCATTACCAGCCACCCTTCTTGAATCTCCCCAGAGTATCTACTCAGCTGCCCTGCTGCTGGACTCTGACCTTGCTGGATGGGCCTCTGCATGACTGCTCAAATAGATGTAGGGGTAACGGGGTTCACCAATGGCAACTGCCTCATTCAGGATGGACAGAGGTACGCTGGGGCAGCGGTGGTGTCAAATACCGAGAACACATGTAGAGGACCACACCTGGCAGGAATGTCAGCCCTGAAAGCTGAACTGGCAGCTCTGAAATGTCATTAGAGCTGAGAAAAGACAAGACACACATGGCTGGTGTGTTATTGTTACCTCTCATATCCATGGGGGCCATTTGTAAGGAGAGGACCGATTTGATGGGGAAGGACTAAATTGCACCCCAGAGAGCCCAGTGGGTGGCCCCTAGAAATTGGGTTCCTCATGTCCTTGATTGCACCAGACCCAGGAGTCCCCACACTCTCTGATGAGACAAAATATATGATCTGGGCCAAAAACCTATTGATGTCTCAGTGTTGTAAGAGATGAGGGAGGACAGCTAACTGACTACAAACTAATGTTTGAGAGAAAATGGGTCTACACAGAAATAAAGGAAGAAATCAGAGACTTTCTAGAGTTCATTGGAAATGAATGTGCAACATGCACAATCTCATGGAACACAAAGAAAATGAAAGTGGAGCTAAAGGAAAGTTCACAGCACAAAATGCCTAGATGAAAAAATTGGAGAACTCCCATGCTGGCAATTTAACAGCATGTTTTAAAGGCTACAACAAAAAGAAGTGAGGGAGCAAAGAAAACGAGGAGAAGACATCAAGAAAGTTTCAAGTTGGGGGATGAAATTGATAAAACAGGAAGAGAACAATTCAAAGAATTAATGAAACATGGAGTTGGTGTTTTGAACCTTTTATTAGACAAGATAAACAAACCCCTATTAAAAGATAAAGAATATACAAATTAATGAAATCTAAAATGAAATGGGGGATTAAATAACAGGTAATGAAGAAATACAGAGAGTCATAAAGACATAGTTTAAAAAGGGTGCATTCCACCAACTTGGAAATTCTAAAAGAAATAGCTAACTTCCTCAATAGATTCCACATCCCAAAATTAAACTAGAGACAAACAACTTAAACTGACATAAACATGAAGGAAAACAGAATTCAATAAAAATATGTCCCCAATGTGAGCCCACATCTATGAGTTTTATGGTAGAGTCCTACCAGACTTTATAAGAGGATTTAACAAGAATTCAGTGTATTCAACAATATAGAAACAAAATAAATATTAGTCAATTTATTTTCTGAACCCCTGATTACTCATATATCCAGTATGAAAAGACTGAGCAAGTAAAGAGAATTACAGACCAATTATCCCTAAAACCACAGATTCAAAACTACTTAAAAGGTAACACAAATAAAATAAAATATGAAACACATCAAAAGATTGTCCACCATTAACAGTGAGGAAGGCTTCATTCTAGAAACAGTGATGGTTCAACAAAATGGGATTAAAGTGTAAGAAAAACCAAGAATTGATCATCTCATGAGGTAATGTAAAATTCTCTGACCATATTCAACACCACTTCATGATAATATTCTCAGAGTTCTGGTGCTTACTGGGGCTGGAACATGGCTCCTTCTATTCCATTATCAGCAGCTTTCAATATTTCAAATATATCACTGCCTAATCTTGGCTTTCCTGGAACTTGCTTAGAGATCTACCTTGATCTAAAAGATCTGCATGACTCTGTCTCGTGAA